>NC_141701.1:46360596-46440596 GCF_971803275.1 Cyanistes caeruleus
TCTACCGGAAATCTTTTCCTCTGGCGCTTCTTAATAAATGAGGCAAAGTCTGCGCTGCATTTAGATTTGGTGGCCCTAAATGCTGTGAGCTTACAGAAGACACATCTCACTTTCAGGAAGGCCAGTTTTTCCTAGTTTGCTGGGTGATTTTCTTTCTCATTTTTCCTCCAGAAATATATAAGGTGGCAAAATTAATTACACCAAGTGCAGGCGTGAAAAGTTTGATAGGGCTCATAATTTTAACTAATGCTTTCTCTAGTGTGGCTGCTGTCCTCTGAAGGCTCTCTGTTTCTGTGGCAGAATAATTGATGATCAGGGGAGGCTTTTGATCACCCACAGAACAGTGTGTGTTTGGGAAAGGCCAGGATGCAGGGGTTTGTACCATTCAGAGATGAGAGAGCAGGAGCTGAGGCTGGCGTGCGCCTTCTGCAGAGAGCCCTATTTAAAAAGAAAACCTAAACTATTCTTTCCTTCCCAGAGCACGAGAGCCAGGCGGTATTTTTTTATCCTTAAGAAAAGCAATGAGAAGAACCTGCTTTTGATATTTGTAAGTGCAAGTCAAGCTGAGCCTCCTGCTATATTTTGGTAACACTTCCACTGGACAGAATGTTTGTCTTGTTCATTACAAAAGTGGTGCCAGCTGCCTGTCTGACAAAGCAAGTGTATTTAAAGTGTCTCACTGTGTGTTTAATGCATTTGAAGAAGGTGTTTTGTATTTTAAGTACTTATAGCCGTCCAGTGAAACATTTGCATCTGGCACCCTTTTTAAAAATAAAAGAGGAGACATTTTCTCTTCCATGTGGTGCCTTTCATGAAAATGCATCTGTCCTCTTCAGCAGTCATTATTGAAAAGAGAAAGGTTTTGTACTTTGGGATTTTTAAGGTTTTTTTTTTTCTATTTATTTTAGTTGTATTGGTTAGAAATGTGTCTCTCATGAATAATGTCAGCAGGAGTTTCCCATTAAATGGTGTTGAGCATGTCATGGACAACTCGATTTAACTTTTAAATTTTCTATTGCCTCCTTAGGAAGGATCCAGATAGTGCATCAACATAATCTTAAATATATTTCCTGGGGAGGCCACATTTCTTTTTTTCCCAACCCCCAGCCTTTAGCACAAAGTCCTTCTCTTTTTCCGTGTAACTTCAGAGCGAAGTCAGCCTGCCAGATGGAGTCCTGCTGCTGCACTGGTTTCCCTCTCTCAGACACCAAAACACGTTGTTTTTGAACCATACCGTGTTTCCCCTAAGACTCCAAAGACTAGTCCGAGCTCTGATCTCTGGTATGGTGGCATGATGCACCGCGTCACTCTTAGTAGGCCAGTGTGTTGCATTTCCCTCCTTTCCGAACGAATACGATGTCATTCCTTATCCTTTCTAAGATTTTCACCCTGGAGAAATGTGGCTAGGATTATTCAGAGGAGTTGAGTACAGCTCAGTACTTTCAGTTTGACTCAGATGCACTAGGAATATGCAATTGTGCGACCCAGTATCCTAAACCAGAGTGTCTATTTAGAAGCCAGAAAAGAAAGACAAGCAAGGTTTCCACTGGAGAGAGGCTATTTTCACAGCAATGCATCTGTTCTGTGGTGGCAGGCAGTGTCATTTGCCCTGTGTTCTAGTAGGAAAGGGAAAAAAATGTCCAATTTCTTTAAAGTGGAGAAACAAAGAACAGGATATGTAAACTATTTTTTTTCAGTTGTTAGTATTCCAAACTACTTAAGTAGCCACTAATTAGGTTTTATTTATTTTTAGTACTTGTCTCCTTTTTGTTGTTGTTTTTCAGCTTGATATATTTGCTATATTGTAACCATGTGCTGGATTTGAGGTCTACCCCGGGCTCAAAGCAGGTACTTCAGGAAGCAGAATTAAGTCATCATTTCTGTTTAGCTGGTTAGATATGCTATCAGGAAGACTTAGTCTCGTTTCCCACCTGACGGTGGTTGTGAAATGTGCGCACTGCTTGCTTTGTCAGCGGAGCAAATTTTAACTTTAAAAAAAAGAAAAAGAGAAATCCTGTTTGAACAGAGGCTGTGTTTTGTTTGTACAGTGTGCTGGCAGGCCAGAGTGGTGTTTCTTTTCTCAATGAAGCTTGTGTGTTGTATGAATGACTAAAGCTTTCAGCAGCCTCATCATATAACAGTGTCATAAGTGATTGTCTCACCCATGTGTTAGAGCCTGCTCTGTCTCGTAGCAGCTTCTCTGAGTATTGACAATTTCCACAATAAAAAGAATCAATATGTAGAGCAATGCAGAAACTTCTAAACCATAAAATTAAATTAAAAAGTGCTGTCTGAACTGGAAGCATAACACTTCACATGAGTATATCATGTATCACACAACAGAGTTTTTTTTGTAGGACGCTTGCTAGTCTCTTGAAGTCGTGATGCACTTTTCCAATGATGCAAAAGTGACAACTAACAGGAAAATTTAAGGTTCTTTTGTTTGATCCTTTATGAATCAACCATCCATTTCACTGGGAGGTGTTTGTGTGGTTAGGGTGCCTGGGTAGGACTGCTTCCAGTGAAGCTCAGGGTTTATTTCTGAGTCCTGCATTTGGGAGTTTTTCCAGCCTCATTTACTAGTCACAGCAGTATGGGAGAAGTGCTTTTGCCTGTCGGGCTAAGCAGCGGGCAACTGTGCCTGTTCCTGGTTTATTGAAACTCCCAGATACCAGCTGTGAGCAAGCTGAAGGAAAAAGACTCTTGTTTTGGCTTCTGCAATGTGGCAGCACCTCAGGAAGCTGCTTGGGCAGGTGCCTGCCTTCAGATAGATAAACAGTTTTCTCAGTTTCTTTGATTGTGTCACATCTCTTTGCCATTGCTAGAAGCTGATGTGAGGGTATCTCAAATAGAGGCTTATGGTGTGATGTCCTCTTTTAAGCTAGACATTAATATGAGCAGCATTCTGGTGAGGACCACCAGTTGTATTTTCAGGTGAAAGAAACATAAAGTCATAGAATTACAGAATCATTCAGGCTGGAAAATACTTCTGAGACCATCAAATCCAACCTTTGACTGATCACCACCTTGTCAACTAGACCATGGCACTAAGGGCCACATCCAGTCTTTTCTGGACAGTCCATTCCAATGTTTAACAACCATGAAGAAACTCTTTCTGCTGTCCAACCTGAATCTCCCCTGCTACAGCTTGAGGCAATGCCTCTCTCTGTTTTGCCATCATCCACTTTTTTCTCTTCTTCTCTCAGTGTTGTCATCTTTAACTAGTTCAGTTGTGAAGAGTGTCTGAAAGACCTCAGTGATGTCTTGTTTGCTGACCACCTGAGAGAGCAGCAAGCATGTGCACCCAAATGACAACTTACCTTGTGACAGGGCAGCCAGAGTGTGCCCTTTTCACTTGTGTTCTTGTCTGGTACTCTTGTTTATCAGTAACAAACAGGTCGGTATTTCTGATTTCCTATGTCCTTGTTTCTTATGGTGGAATCCTCTGGTGCTTAATGTGGTAGGGACATGGAGTAAATGTCCTCTTCTTGGCTAACTCTAGAGGAGACTGCTGTCTTCATCCTCTCCTTCTTTACCCCCCTGCTCCACTCCCCCATGGTGTCGGTTGCCTAGAGTCTGCTGATGTGCATCTAGAATGGTTGGAAGTTGTAACCTCAAGGAAGGCACTGAGAAAATAATTCTTTTCTACCTGGCTCCCTGTTTGCTCTGAATTTATAGGAACTTGATAGCGTGTAGACTTATTTAATTTCCTGCCTCAGAAGTGGTCCCAATCCAGAGTTCTGGGAATGGAATATTCCCTCAGCTGCAGTCCCTCGCTTCACTATTATCCTTTAGACCCCCAAAATGCAATGTTATCTGTCAGGTTGAAGAGCTCTGGATGGGAATCCCAGTGAAGCCCATCAGTGCCGCTTCTTAATCAGCTGGAGAAGTCGCTGCTCAATGATGTGGAGCACCCCTTGCCGCATCCCTTGAGTGCGGAATCCAGCCTGGGATCTCTCGTGCAGCCGTGCCTAGCGTTAGGCAAACACGTTTGTTTTGCGCGGTGTAGGGGAACAACAGAGCTGGTCACTGTCTGGCACATACCTTCTTCCTCAAGGCCCATATTTTGATCTCTGTGTCTCCTTTTAAAATGGCAAATCCATGCACTTCCAAAGTAATTTTATTTTACCAGAATAAGGGCTGCTACTGCTTTTTCAATATTGTTTATTTCTTAAATGCGGTATCATGTGCTGAATTGGAGTATTGTGTCACTGCAGTGTGACATTACACTGTAAAATATAAAGCTATAAAAGTCTGTAATTTATAAAACTATATTAGGTGCTTACTGTATGTATTATGGCCTTGTAATTCACCATCACCTATCATTTATTCTATATATAATTCCACTGAGAGTTTTGGTGACATTATAAAGGAAAAAAAGTGTAGCTCAAGTGGCTTGTCATCAGGACCCCAAGATGGAATGTCCTCGTATTGCATTATATAATGTTTTTAGTATTATCCATAATGAAATAATGAAAGAAATTTCTGCTTCACACAGTTCTAGTTTATGATCCAGGAATGTTATTTGTATCTGTCAAAATATAGTAAGTGGGATATGACACCCGGTGCTCCCACCATCTTGTTGAATACTTTGTATTAGATTGCTGTATCACATGCTTGTATAATGAGGTCAAAGCATTTAGTAAAAAGTTCTTCCATCTTTACACTGTGTGAGGCTTTGCTAACTTCAGTTGAAGAAGCAGCTAATTCGCTTGTTCGTGAACAAATTCCAAATCTTTCTAATTGGGAATTGTCAAATATACTTAAGGTCTTCCTTATGTTTGAAAACTGAGGAACAGTATTTTACACTCACTGTTCAAACTGCTCTGGAACTGCTATTATATTTATGATGTTTTAGAAAACACAGTATCACAATCCATTTTTGGAAATGTTCTTAAAGTTAGTGAATTAAAACAATACCAGATTTTGCAATACATCTAAACCCACGAGCTCAATTTCTAAGGAAACAAAGCAGCAAAGCTCTTCACTTGCAGTTGAAGAATTATGTGTAGTGTGGTTTGGATGAACTCACTGTCTGGCTCACCAGGTTAGTCAGATGTCTGTGCAAGAGTTTTGTTACCTTCTTCATCAAGTGTGCTGAAAGCCAGCATTGTCCCAGTTTCAACAGGAAGCATCAGTGCAGCTGAGTCTCTCCTTTGCTTTGTGGGCATGCAGTGGCACCTCTTACTCAGGGATCCTCCAGCTGGATACTCAGCTTGTGTGAGCTGGGTGATGAATCACACCAAAGGAAAAGGACTGGAGACCTCAGGTTGTGGACTGGGTCAGTGGCAGGGTGTTTGGGGGAGATCTCTTCCAGCATTGACCCATTGAGTCTGGAGAGCAGCAGGAGCTGTTGGATGCTGAGGAGCACTCGCAGAGAGGTGGGGCTCAGCAACTGGGGTTTGGCACTCAGGGCTATGAAATTCTTAAGCCATCACAGCTTCTTTACTAAAACATAGCGTACAAAGTTTTTAAAAACTGAAGAATGTTTGTGAAACTTTGTTGGAATTTTTGAGGGGGAACATAAAAGAAAGGATACAGTTCAACCAAAACCAATATTTTTTACAAATGTTTTTCATGCAGCATAGTGGGACAGCTGTTTGCAGGGATGAACAGCTTATGGTATGGTTACAACCATTTTAATCAGAAAAGAGGAAGAGGGAGGAGGCAGACAAGGAATGAGCCTGGAAGCCGACTGATTTCCCTTTAAATCACATTGTAATTTCTTTTTTGGCTAGTAAGTGACTTGAAAGTATTGAAAGATAAACAGCCTGAGCTAGGGCCTGGACTTCTGCCATGTGCTGGGTTCCTAATTAAGGGATGAAATTGCAAGATACCGTTCAATTCCACTGCAACTGTAGCTGGGTTTTGTGGGTCAGTAAAACAAATGAAAGGGTTTTTTTCCTGTCCTGTTTGTGTACTTCAGATGCACTGTGCACAGCTCTCCATGTTAGCAGTGGTGGGACTTAGCCATATAATCCCTGCAAACTGGTGGCAGGAATAGGCCTCTCTTTGAAAAGAAAATGTTTGTGAATGATTAAGTTTTTGTGTAACTTCTCAGTTGAATAACTTGTCTTACCCTTGCCTTACCTCTTTTGTTGTTTTTTTTCTTTTTAACTCTCATGTTAGCATTCAGCAGTGACTTAAAATCATAAAAACAGAAGCACGGATTTTTATTAAGCTCTGAAATTTTAAGTGCCCTGCAGAAAGCCTCACAATAGAAGAAAATTCAAATGACTGACTTAGTGTTTTTGAGTGCCTCTTGTATCCATTTTAGCACAAATTTCTATTGATTACAGTGTTTTATTTTTGCCATGATGCTGCTGTATTTGTAGTTGTACATTACTATCTGACTTGAACACTATAATTTTCTAAAACGCAGAGGTAAGGAAGTATATTTTTGTTTTGTAAAGTTTTCAGAATAAATTAAAAGGGAGGTAATTTCAACCTGAGAATGATTTTCATAGCTTCATCCCATCCTGCAACAGGGTTTGGGAAGGTAGGAAAAACCCTCTGTTCCATTAATTTTAGTGTTAAATTAAATCAATAGAGCAATAAAACACTATGCAAATGAAATAACGGATGTATTTTCTCTAAAACTTAAGCTCTTACCTATTATGCTTACTTAATACTTAGCTCTTTCTCTTTTCTTTGGCTTTTTTACATCACTTGCTACTGTGGCAAACTCTTGTGATGTCATACAGCGTGGTAACTCAAGCTCTCTGGCAGTACCAACGAACTGTGAATGTCACAGAGTTGCAAAGATATAAATTATAAGATGTGGTCTTGCAAGCCCAGAAATTTTTGGGGCTTAATAGGCTTAAATAGGCTTGCAAGAGACTGATCATGGAATTATGATTTCACTCCATATCTAGTACAAGTCATTGAAATAAGTTGTCATATCACAAATGCCCTTAAGTGAAGAACATTATGAAAATGTGGGAAAGTTAACTTGATTTTAACAGAGCTCCCTCCCTCCACCAAACATAGTGTTAGGTGCCTTCCAAGCATCATTGAAGAAGCTTCATATTGGGTAGTGAGTTAAAACCTTATAACCAGAAAGGCACTGTGATAAACACATCTACTTGATGCATAAATTTGAGATAGAAAAACATTATTTTATAAAAAACTTTAACTAGCCATTAGGAGAAGCACTGCATGTTAAAACACAGGAACTAGATGAAAGGCAGTTTTTGTGCCAACAATTCTTCACCCTGTTCATTCAATTCATAAACATAACATTTATGGGAATTATACAGGTAGAATGGACCCTTAAGTGCTCACCCCTCTAAACAACTAATTCTTCCCTTCTCTCTCTCTCTCTCCCTCTCAGATGTGTATGAACAGCTTTAAAGTGATATTTTACATTACTTAAAAATTATGTGAGTGTTTGTTGCTGTTGTGTAGGAAGGAAATAAATCATGGGCTTTTGTGGGATTTTAAATTCATCCCAGGAGTGAAGAGCTAATATCAAGGCCTTCACAACTGGGATTAATTTCATGTATCTCTCAGGAGTCCATTGGGTATTATCTTTATACATTATAAAAGTGTGTTTTGATATGCTTTAAATTAGTATTTTTTTCCTTGTCTGTGGAGCCGAGGAAGAGAGATGGTGTGTGTGAGATGGTGTGTGTGTGTGCATGTGTGTTGGATGACATGATTGACATGGGTGGAGAGCTGCTGAATCCAGTGCAATTAAGTGGATTGCTGTACAGTGTTGTTCCTGAGCATTACAAAGAGTAAAAGTGCAGTCTACTCATGCAGATATGATACTGAAGAGGAAATTCCCCCCACTCCAAGCACGTTCTTGCTCTTATTTTATTCCCCTCAAAAGAACTTCTGCCACTGGAAGCCTATGGCTGAATGCCAGCCTTTGCATGTCTTCACCACTCAGCAGCAGTTTCTGTGGACATCCTCTAGCAGATGCTGTCAATTCTTCACCTTTCTTTCATTCTACTGCCTCTGCCTTCATGGATCACTGCGTGTTTGTGGTGCGTGTCGAAGAGAAGGGCAGAGTGGCAGAAGGAGGGCTCGGAGAGGTTCAGCTTCCCAGCTCCACAACATGGGTGATCTTCAGTCACCCAGCCCTGTGATCCTCACGTTGCTGTGACCCTTTGCCCTTGTAGGCAGCAGCACAAGCTGCCTAGAATCAAACCTGGCTTTTTCCTTTCCCTTTACTTTTTATTTTATTTTGAAATAATTTCTTAAAAAAAAAAAGAAAGAAGAGGAGCAGCTAGGATTAAGTCAGAATTGGTAATAGGGATGCATGAGGCTTGGAAATTGGTACAATAGTTCAAAGAAACCTCAGCTACATTTTTGTGTGTGTGCTTATGTACACGTGCGCAATGGCATGTGAGCATTAGCAGTGGAGAAACAGTTGCTAAAATGGTTGATCAGGCAAATGGCTTAAATATTTACTGAGGTTGTCGTGTCTCCTTCTGCCTGGTCATAAGTTTTAATCTGCCTGTGCTGGTTGTCTCATTAATTTAAGAGGATAGAATTTAGTGTAGTACTTTGTGGTTGCCCTGATTGCAGAATATCTCTTAGGCCAGAAGGAGAAAAAAGGTAAATAATATCTTTATAAGTGTGTATTCCTGTAATCTTTTAAATAATGCATGTATGTAAGGAAACCTGAAAAGTGCACTCTCTGAAAATCTTACTTTAAGGTCAGAAGGAATCTTAATGTTCATCCTGTTTGTACTAATTTTATCACTGTAGGAGCTGGCAATTTTGCAAAATATATGTTTCACTGTATACATCATTATGTTTTTTTCAGTTCTTCAATGACTTCAGTATTGCAGGCTTTTTCTTGGATAGTATTCTATTGGCAGAAGATTTTGCTCAGTTTTAGGTGTAATCCATTACCTTGGTCTCTCTCTGGCTGTGTCTCTCT
The DNA here is from genome assembly GCF_971803275.1 of Cyanistes caeruleus. Taxonomy (NCBI): domain Eukaryota; kingdom Metazoa; phylum Chordata; class Aves; order Passeriformes; family Paridae; genus Cyanistes; species Cyanistes caeruleus. Next base: position 46,369,490 of record NC_141701.1, read on the forward strand.
TGGTATTCCTCTTTCTTCCTTTGTCTTATTAGATGGAGGGTTGGTTAACAGCAGAGATACCAACATATTTAAATACTTATGGTCTGTGCTAGATTTAAATGTCTAATATACAGCACACAATGTTCATTCTCAAAGTTCCTTCTTAAGTTAGTAGTAGACTTCCAAATGCTACAAATCTGTGGAGCAGATAGCCCTCCCATCTGTCCATTGTGCCTTGTCCTACTTTGTATCAAAATTATGTCAAAGGGAAGCCTGAAGAATTTTATGTGTAATCTCAAGAAAAAGTAAACATCCATTTATTTTCTAAGACTAGTCCAAACGCTTCTACAGTTGCAAATATAACATATATTGCAATGGTTTCCTCTTGTATTTGTGTAATTAAAATTCTCACTCAAAAGAGCACCTGCATCACTTAGCAGTAATGTTTTGCTGTACCTCTCAGTTATTCAGCTGTGTGTCTGTGTGTTTGCACGTGTTGAGCTTTTCCTCTTCGTGCAGGACTTCTTATGCTTTCATTGGACAGGGTGAAGAGCGCCACAAAATAAGCAGCTTATGTTTTATTTTCCTTTAGTATGTGGCCCTGTGCCATACTTATTCCTTGCAACAGAAGCCTGGCACTTAAGTCAGATTAACTCATTTCTTCATGGGTTTTTGTGTTGCACTCATGATAGTTGTTGACTGATCTGCAAATATTCTCTATCGTATGAAGTGAGGTGCCATTATAATCCCCATTTTACCCATGGGGAACTGAGTCACCTTTATTAAAGGCATGCTGCTCAGGGTTAGGGGCTGGGTTTTTTGAAATGTATCCTTCATTAGCACTTTGTATGTTCATGACACCTCAGACCTTCCATTTATGCTTTATGGTAAAGCAGTTTCCTCTCTTCTTGTCCTCTGTCCTCCTTGTGTGCCAGCAGCAGGAACTGTCAGACAAATAGGAGACTTTTTTTGCCCGGGTTCATTTATCTGTCTAGCATCACCATGGTCCTTGTAAGCAAGAGTGGTAAAGAAGGTCTTGTCCAGATTTGTGACATGCTTGCAGAGAAATCCATAGCAGTTTAGCTACCAAATGCTAACAAATCTTTATTGAATGCGCAGTGGGGTTTTTGTGTGTATTAATTCAGTCAGACCAGCACTGTTTTTCTTTAGAACAGCAAAAGGCTGATAGCAGACTGATTGTACAGCCAAATTTCAAGTCCTTTCTGTGAGGATGCAGTTTCCACAACTTCTCTGTTATATGTCTTCAAACCTTTTTTTCTTTTTGCCTGAAAAAGATGACATGTTTTTCCAGACTTCTTAGAGACACTTGAGCTGACTTCAAGTGGACTTTCCAAAAAACCCAGTGTAGACAAGTCCTGAGACAGATATCTAGTATGAAAAATTCCAGCCCAAATAGTTAAAATCTGGCAAAGTAATACGGAGCTGGAAAAAAAGATGTTATGGTCAGAGGTATTTGTGAGTCCTAGTTAAAGATGTCATTGTCTGCATATCTGACAGTTCTTTGGTTGTTACCAGCAATTATTTTTATTTCAATGCAAATCCTCTTTTTCAAGTTTACATTATCAGAAATTATTGTGCTAAGGGTTAGAGAGATTTTTTTAACCTTTCTTTTTTTGTACCTGTATTGAGAGACTGATTTAGCTACATAATCACAAATGAAATTAATTTACTAAGCTTAACTCAGCTTGCTCACTTCAATTACCAGAGACACAAGAATGGTTGTTATGGTTATGACTCCTGTCCTGCTAATCGAATATTAGAATAGATTTGTTTTCCCCTGTTAGCCAAGAAAAGTTTTCATGTGGTTAAATCTGGTAGTGACCTCCCCAACTGAGAAATTTTCTATATCCTTTACTTGCCAACTAGTTAGAATTATAGTTGGAAGCATTTTGCTTTATATATGAAATCAAGCACAATTCTTACAGTGCAAAAGAGTAAAATAAGCCCTGAATGTAGCAAGACCACAATTTCCTGTTGAGGCCATAAAACAGAAGAGCTGTCTGTGATTGCTTTCTCAGTGGCAGCATGGAAGGGATATGGCTATGCCAAATGGGTTGATGTTTATGGACATACTGGTCACAAACTTATATTTATGTAAGAGGTAGTTGGACAAAGTTGATTTTAAATCCTAATGGCTATTGTTAAAACTGTGAGCTGGAGGTTTGAGTACTGATAGTATCTGCCTTAACCTCAGTGCTTATTTCATCAGTGCAAGGACCTTCTGGGGTTTGCATGGGTGGATGAGTAGTTTTTCCAGTGGACTGTGTATATTTTAAAGTATCAGGCTATGCATGGTCTTGTAGCTTCAGTAGTTGGGAAAGCAGTCACAAAGCAGCATTAATAAAATACTTCAGGGAATAATTCATCATCAGTTATTATTTGTCTAGTGTTCAATTTTTTTTGTGTGGGAGGAAGGAGAGAGAGTAATGCCACTCTTTAACTTTGCTAGCAAAAGGTATAAGTTCATGAAGTACTAAAATGGTGTGCTTGACTCTTAGGATAGTCTCAGTTCCTGAAGAGTCTACTGGACCTTCTGAGGCTTCCAAACATCTCTTCAGGTACTCATGGGCTTTTCAGGCCTGGGGTTGTGTCTTTCAGCTGAACCTGACTGGACTGGCCACTTCCTTGATTGATTGCAAATTCTAATACTGTTCTGTGTGATGTATGTGTTGTTTTTTTTCTCCATTCTTTTCTTACATGCCTTACTTACATTCTTACTGGAGCTAGAGTCTGTTGGTAAGGCTGACATCCACAGCTGAAAATGGGGAGTCAGACCAGACAGTGTATATTTCAGATACATTGTGTTTTCAACCACACTGCTGTGGTTGGGGGGCTTGGAGTTTGTTCTGGGGGCTGCCTCAGCAACAGCTCTCAAACACAGCATGCAAGAACAGAGGTGTCTGTGATAAGGCCTCCTGTGGCAAAAGTGATGGAATGTGGCAGCTTGCTTCCTGGGTAAATCACAGCTCTGTGCCTCAGCTTCCTCATTTGTAAAATGGGGTTAATGATATTGTCCTCCTTGTTAAAAAGGTATTGCTATATGCTGATGAAAATACACACAAAGTATTATTAAGCTAGGTATGATACATAGAAACTAGGTTTTATTATTGCTCCTATTTTCCCAAATGTGAGTTTGCATTGGAATTTTCATCTTGTGCTTAGTACAGATAAGTACTGAAATATATTTATCTAATAAGAACAGTAACGAAGAAAGATCTATACTTCTGACATGCAAAAAAGTGACTAAATCAAGATTTAGCCCCTTGGGAATTGAACACCTGAATTATAAGTACCTTAATATGGGGTTCATTATATAAATTCTTGAAGATCATTGAGTACAGAAGAACATTCTGGGAGTTTCGTCCCTGCTAGCAATCTCGGAGATAGTAAGTGTGTTAGGCAACACAGCATATTCAGAGAGATAGCTGGGATAACCTCAAGACTCACATGAGGCTGATGAAAGTGGTAAGACTGTTCTCAAAAGTCCAAACTGAGCATCACAGTCAAGTCTGCAGACTTGCAGAGTCTTCACCAGTGGCTTCTTTGTGCCACAGTGACCTCCTCCCCAGACTCTGCAAGCCACTAGCTGGGCATAAGTGCAGGCAATGCCAGGAAGTGTTTGCCAATGATCATCATAAAGAATGTCCTCTTTCATCTGTACCTGAGGACTGAAATAAGGACCAGCTTCCTCATGTGAAATCTTCTCAGACTGGGTTGTCAATAGAGAGAGGCTCCAGACCAAGCAGTTCTCTGCCACATGGCTCCATATAACCTGACAGAAAACTCTGCTACATTTTCAGTCTTCCAATATTATTTTAGCGAAAGTTTAAAATATTGTAAAAATTTGAAAGGTCCACATTACTGTTGCAGTGCCGTATAGGGCATTGTAGATGGGTGTACTACCTTTTATGTTCTATGTGTGCTGAAGGTAATGTTCAGGGAGGTGAGGTCACTTGAATTTCCTTTTCCTCATACCCAAAGTAGTCTTTTTTTTTGTCCATCTTGCTGAGAGCTACTGTCAATTTTACCTCTCCAGTGCCATTTCAAAAAAACCCTCCAAAACCTAGCCAGCACACTCAAATTAATAAAACCTAACAGTTTGCTACTCTTAAACCTGCTAGCAGAGCTCTTTCATGGTTGACTGGGTGACTCAGGAGGTTACTAAGGAGAGATACTTTTTCTTCTCTTAGTCACCTGTTTGAGGCTTTTCCAAGCTAGAAAATAATATTCATTATGCAATCGCATATGTTCATATCTCTGTTAAATGAGTTGTGCTGTCTTCAAGTCTTAAGGGACAAGAGCATATCAAACAGTCGTTTTCAAAGTGACCTTTATCTCCATTTCCTCAGTGACCTACCACCCTATGACTGCTAGTATTTCTCAGTTCAAACACCTTTTTTCATAGAAAATAAGGCTCACAAGTTTGCATTTCCCAGGCTTATTGATGAGGTGGTATGTTTTTATTGTTGAAACTGTCTGTTCTCAAGGTAGCTTAACTTCTCTATACCTAAGTTCCTTCAGAACTCCTAGTTATATACCATGTGCACAAAGCACATTCCTTTTTCTGTTTTCTGTGCCTAATTTTTTCCCCTTACTAAAACATCATTTTTGATGTCTTGAAGAAATAGGTCAGGACTGAAGTCAAAGAACAATGAGGCTGGAAGATCCTAAAGGAAGCATCTCATCCAGGTCCTTCCATGGGACTGGATCATGTATATGTAGACAATCCTTGATTACTTTATTTTAACTTGCCTTTGGAAAATTTCAGGGACAGGGTCCAATTCACTTTGGGATGAATACTGATGGGGACAAGTCTTTTAGTGTCTTATAGCATTAATCTCTTTAATTAGTCCTGTGACAATGAGATACTTCATGGATCCCAGTGATTTTCCTACAAATCTTTTCTTCGTCCTTTAAAGTAAAATTTGTGCTCCTGCATTTTGCTTCTACTTGGGATGAACATTTGGCCAAAGAAACTCCAAACCTGTGACAGTTAATTTTGATACTTTATCTCATATTCCCCTTCCTCTTTTGCTGTAAAATACACATGAGTTCTGTGACAATGTTAACATAGATTATATATTGTAATAGCCCTGTAGGTGATAGCATTTAGCACCATATGAAACTACTGCTGTAGTGTTTTGTGTTTGAAAGGTGAGAAACAGTAGGGTTCAATACTTATATGTACTTTGAGAAGCTTATTTAAGAAAAGCTTATGCAACTGCATTTTTTAATACGATAAAAGAAACTTCAGCCTATTTTAATGAAGAAAGAACAGAGCTTACTTCTCAGTTTTGGCCAGTTTAGCACTTATTTGGGCCACCACGAGTTGCAAGGAAGTACAGCTCATAATTCCTCCATATTTGTCTTATTTGACAAAGGAAATGCATGGTGAGCAATAAGAAGTACATAGTGCACAGGTGTGCATTGGTTATTTTTAGGGACGGAGAAGCAGAATAATTGCAATGAAGCTAACCTTGCCCACTTAAAAATCACCAAGTGCAGAAGTTGAACAGAAAATAGAATTTAAGTAGTAGGTATACAGTTAATACATTTATGTTTGTGTTCCAGATGCATGTAATTTTGTATACAACTAAGCAAAAATATTAAAGCCCATTTTCTCTTTTTCCTTTTTGTATGCACATACAAAACATTAAATTTAAAGAGCTGTACGCCATTAGCTTCTAAGATTCACAGTTGTTCCTAGAACACTGAAAGTAGCTCTTGCAATGATAATTGTAAAACGTTAAAGTAATAGCAAACAGGTTCGCATTTAGTATAATGATTAGATAACTAGGGAAAAAACAGCTATTATGTGTTCCTGGACCACAGTGGAGGTAGAAAGCAAGGAAAGTATGTGGTGTGATTGCATATTATTAAAAATGTAGCACTTTATATTTACTTTGCACTTAAAAATTTGAATGATCTGACTAACAGAAACAGACAATCTAATATAAATGGTTTGGAATACATTAAAAATGTATACAAGACAAATCGCTATTTTATAATCATTCAGCAAAGTAGTAAATTTGCACTGCAGGTTTGATTCATAACAAATTTGCATAACATTTATGTGGAGTTTTCATTGTGCTAATACAGTTCTTTTAGCCACTTTTTAATGTGTGCTACCATTCTATTATATACCTTTGGGGGTACTTGGAAAAAAAAGGGAGAGTGGGGGATGGGAGTTAGCAGGAAGAATATGACAGAATTGTAAGATGAAGGTTTGTAATCACAGAGCTGAAAAGCTAGGGAAAAATGGATTGAAAAGTGTATATAACTTAAAATTGGGGGAGTGGAGGAGAAAAGCATGTATTCTGGGCTCCCATGTGGATTTTATTATATAGTATTCACTTCATCATTCAGGAGGGCATGAGAAGAAAGATGGGTATCAAGAGTGCATGGATCGAAGGGGCTTCCATGAACAGCTATGGTAAATGAAGGTGCTTGTTAATCTACCTTGATTTGCATATGTTTTATATCCTTTCCCAAATATTCCAGGGGCAAATTAATGTTTACATTGTATATTTTGCCTTTCACTATTGTAGCTCTTAATTTTCTTAATTCCTTTCCATTCAAAAGACCAATTTGGAAAAAGCAGTGCAAATTTGCTTCGAGGCAGAAATGGGAAATACAGAGGCATGAGGAGAGAATTGGCTTTAAAGCATAGGTGGAATGGATCCATTTGAGAGAGGTCTGGTTTGACATTTCTATCATACCACCATCTTCTTGCTGATGGGCAAAAAATTGAATAGGAAATCATCTAAATCCCAGCTGTGAAATCTGTCTGTGGGAAAAAAATAAACCAGTGTGCTTACATCTGCTTTCCAATAACTTCTAGAATTTCTCTTATCACCCACCGCACCTCCCCAGCCTTTGTCTCTTTTCTGTATTCATATTTTCTTACTTTGTAGAATCTACACAAATCAGACAAGGAATAAATGCATTGTCCTGTGCATAGAACATCATAAACACAGATTTCATGCTGCTTTATTATCAACACCATTACTTAAGATCAGTTTTATATCTTCAGATAGCCTGTATAAATATTTATTACTTGCAGTATTTTCCCCTTGAATTTTAATAACCTACTGCAAAGTTTAAATGTTAAGAAATAAGCCAGCTGGCTGGCCAGTGCACAACTGAACTTACTTATGTACTGATTTTGAGTAGGAGGATGTTGACAGAGGTACCTATCTGTGTACTTCATGCGTAGCAATAGGTGAATGATATGTATTCCTTTGTTTAACAAAATTTATAAAATCTTTTGGAGAACAATTTCAAAAGAACAGAATTTCTGTGCTTGGTCACAAGGTGCAAGTGTAATAATTTTTTCTAGGTGTTCTGCAGTGCCTAAACTGTCTCTTCCAAGAAGGTCCACTTCCTGTAGTTTATTCTCTCAGCTTGCTCAGATGTGCTGGTGGTTATGCTGCATACAAATTCTGATGGTTAGTCCTTCTTCCAGAGTCAGAGTTATGTTTGTGTTAGTTAAACGCAAGGATTTTCAGAATCCTCATTGAAGAGGATTGACTTTTGATTTAGCCTGTTATTCAGTGGTTTTGCTTTGTGTCTTCTGCATCTGAGAAGGAGGAAACATGTTGCTCTAAATCATGAGACCAATACCCATGTAGTATAGTTTCTGAACAATAAAAGGAATAAAAATAAGAGGCACACCAAGGCATTTGGGCATACTTTGTCTCTGCTTGCTGAACAGGAAGGTTGCAGTTGTCTTTTTAATTCAAAGTTTGGTGAGGAGTATAGGTTTGAATTAGATTCTGCAGGTTGCTTTTTGAGATGACAGATGTAAATGCAGTGCAGTGATGATGACATGAATGTGAAAAGTGACAGTGTAGGGAAGTAAATGCATTTATTCATTTTTGTAGAGAGAACACCTCTGGTGAGCTTTATGATAGTGAAGTAGCCTTCTCTGCTATTGCCTTGAACTTTATGTGTTACAGAACAACATATGGACAGCAAAATAGTGTATTCTGAGCAGATACATAGAGTGACTTGCTCAGTCAGATTCAATTGTAAAGAAGACCAGTAAATTTCATGTATGAAAGAAACAGAAAAGCCCTTCCTAACAAGTACTGCAGCCTGTTCTGCCTTTATGTTGGCATGCTGGTGATTCCTACTCCAGCTGGGGGATCAGCTGCCTGTGCTTCAGCTGAGAGGCAGAGTGACCAGGGCACCTCATCCCTGCTTTTGGCAGTCTTCTACTGAGGAGGTAGGAGTCCCAAAGAGAGTGAAAGATGGGAGATGAAAGTATAAGGAATGCTATTTCAGGTGAGATTGAGCTCTCCTAACTGTGGAACCACACCCATGCTTAAAGAACAGAGATGTAAAGCCCAGTTTAGAGCCTCCATCTGTCTCCGTTGTCTAGAGTGGGAACTGTGTCATGCTGCTGAGATTGGGCATGGAACTGTTTTATGGATATTGTCAGTGGCATTAGAGTTCACTCTACAAATGAAGCTGTTCTGTGGACCTTCTGTGGAAGTGTTTCACAGTTGAACTTTATTCTCTTTTCCCAGTATTTTAACTAAGAAGGGAAGTGATTTCCCTGGCTTCACTTCACCCAGAGGACCACAGTTTAGTAACTAAAATGATTTTGTAGCTGAAACAAGAAAACTAAATGACCAGCTCATGAGTACCATCAAGAAATTGTACTTTAAATTTAAAATACCCCTGTAATAATTCCTTCTCTTTTTTTGTTCTTCATATGGTGGGCTGCCTTTCTCAACCATGATTGTTGACTTTTCTACACGAGAAGCAAAATCATAAGCAGAGTATGCCCATTCTTCTCTGGACATGTAAAACAATCCTAATGGCTCTCTTCATCCAACTCATAAAAATATACTTTTTCTAAAAGAATTTTATTAGTATGACTCATTAGAGAAGATTTTGTTGTCCATTAAAACTGCTCACACTGAAAGTTGCTGAATAATCATAAATAAAATGCTTAATGATGGCTGGGTTGAGATAAATTAGTGGGTTTGGTTGATATCAAAGCTGTAAATGTATTTCCTTTACTGCTAAATGACTGTAATAATCAATTTACTTTTTGTATTAACATTAATAACCATTGCAAAACTCTTCCTAAGAGCAAGGTGCAGGAGGTTTGGTGGTCCATTCTGTGCAGCATGCTGAATGGTTGAGAACAAGATGAGCAAAATTGATGCTGCCTGTGACAAGATGTATCTGACTCCTAACCTATAACAATTGGCTCAAGAAAATGTTTGTGCAACTCATAGGTAGCAATAGGACATTTCAATGACATTTTTATCATATCCTTTATCCTGAATTCTTGCAACTTTCATTGTAGAATATGTTTTCTTACAGTTCCTATTGTAGTATCAGTGTTTGCCCTTTGAACATTCAATCCTGATTTGGTCTGGGGCTGTTTTGCAGTTGTAAGCTGTATGCTTTTTTCATTGAGAGGAAAAAATAGAGTGAAGAGTAAAAGACATATAATTTAGTAATTTTTTTCAATAAATACAGGAAACTGTGTGCAATTAATGCCTAATTTTTATGAACTGGAACCTTAAATCATAAATAAAATGTTAATTTGTAGACATGTGTAGTTTTGAAGCAGATGGAAAAATAGAAATGTGCCGGAAAAGTAGTATTTGCAGAAGCTAATGAAGTTAATTGGTCTCATTTGGCTACACTATTTTCCCAAACCCCCCAAAGACTGGGCTTTTTAATTCTTTAATTAAAAATGAGTAAGGTATGCTAATATTATAACCTTTACTTTTTTTTCCAGCTTTCTATATACATACATCTTATTAATAGAACCACCCTTAGCAGTTCAATATTAGCAAGCACATTAGTAATCTGGAAGTTCTAAGGAGGGTGCCAATATTTTGAAACAATAATTAAAAAATTAGCAATCCATGAGTTAATATATGCTTTAAAACCTTAATTATTATTTCCTTTTCCTGTTTCTACATGATTACAAAGAAAGGAGCTGTTTTTCTCCAATTTAGTGAATGTAAATTAAAGTACACAGAACAGTTTTGGCTGTGGAAGATTTTAATTTTAAATAGAAATATTTAAACCAAAATTGATTAACAGGGTTACAGGCTAAGTCTGCAGCAAAATACTGGGAACAGGCAATGTCAGTGAATTGATACACAGCCACATGTTTTTCCCCCAAACTCTTCTTTTCTTCAGTGATGGGAGGGAAATTTTGTAAAATATATGTTCTCCCTGCTAATGGGCATTGGAGAAAAGCAGCTCAGTCCCTGTCCTGTATGATGGGGTGTGGGGGTGCAGGGAGCTGGCTGAGGGATCCCCTGGCCCTTCATTCCATATGAAGTCTTCTGTATTTGGATGATTGAGTTTGAGCAACTACTTATGGCTTCAAAGGATTTGGATAATGTTACACTGCAGGGTTGGGAATCTCTTTGAATACTAGGTTGCAAAGGGGAAAACATCGTTTCAACGCATTTATTAGGCCCTGGCTGTAGAAGCGAGGAACAATAAACCAGCTTTTTTTAAGTTAAGAGATCTTGGAACAGGCCACACCAATAAATCCTCGGTTTAAAAGTGAGGTACATGCTGCAGTGCTGAAGTTGTTTATTCATCTGGAGTGTATTAGACTCTTGATTAATAAGAAGACATCTGCAATTTTACATAAGAAACAGAGAGGGCAGTTTGGCAGCTGTAAATGGAAAAGGGGAGAGAAGAGCCAAACCTATACAAAGTCGTCTGCTCCTCATTGCCACTGATGTTGATAATAATAATTGCTACAGTGATTATAAGTATATATTGATAATAATTACAATCTGAAGGGCTCAGCAACCATTTTTACAAGAACTGCACATCTTTAAGAACTAGTAGCTTTTCAGACACCTCTATAAAATGGAAAGTCATCTTTGTATATCTAATCTGATCTCACACTGACATCTGACAAAAGTAACATATTTACACTGATACAAGACTGATGTAGGCTAATTCTTGATGTTACCTTGCGTCTCTCCAAAATCTGTGAGCAAAATTGTCAATAGAAAAGTAGCAAGCCTGTCAGAGACATGTCTTTCCTAGGAACAATCTTGCATCTTAAATTTAAGAATGCTTTAAAAAATATCCAGCAAGTAAATAGGGAAAAAAACTGTATAAAACTGTGAAAAAGAAACTGTTGCCTAACACATCCAATGATTGTGATGACTGAGAGTCTCGATGAAACCAAATAAAATTTTTGAGGGGTTTCTGGTTTTGTTTTTGGTTTTTTTTATAATGGTGTGCTTAACTATGCAAGTCTATAATTTGGTAGAGAAAACAGAACTGTTGTCAGCAGAGTTTCAGACAAATTGGTTCTCAGTTAGAAATTAATTGGGAGAGCCAACAAACAATGCATTAGTATTTATTTCAGGAAATCACATGCATTGTTAATAATCCATAAAAGGCCAAATTCTGAACAACTGAACACCTCACTCCAAAAAAACTGTTGATAATATGACTCAGATGGTAGATCAGCACTTTTTTCAGTAGAAAATGACAAGCTAGTTCTTGCCAAAGAGCTCTTGATTAGGAATACAGGAGTAAAGGAAATTTTCAATATTTAGTGTTGAAAACTTGACCAAAACAATTTGATCCTCTTGGCGAGCTTAGTCAAAGTGCAGGGCAATGGTGAAAAGATGAGAGGAACTAGAGACACATCTGAAAGTTTTCCAGAGCTGGCTATAAAGTAGGACTTCACTAAGTTCATTAAGTGGAAAATACACAGGAATCATTCTGATCCTTTTGCAGGCCATCTATCTGCCTTTCATGACTCCATAAATGTTTGTAGCAACCCTTAATAAGGAAATGTAGGATTAGCAAAACAATGCATGCTGGTTAGCCTTCAAGGCAGTTACATCTGGAAGTGGGGAGCCACGCCATAGGATCAAGCAGCTCTTTACAGACCATGTGTGAGTACTTCTGGTGCCTGTGCTGAGGCCATTAAGTGCAGTTTAAGGAGTTACTCTACCTACACCTGAACGCGCTGGGACTCGATGTGCTACTATGTAATGAACCACTGCGCATCTCATTTTAGCTGTACCATGGGAGAGGCAAAGTTTGGCCCTCAGTGTCATCAAAAACGTTGTTTTCACATCTGTATTTCCTTTATCATCCTGCCTGGCCAGCTGAGAGTCGTGCTGCAGTGGTACCCTGCGAGGTACCTCCAGCCAGCCAGCCAGCTAACAGGGACAGAGCCAGGAGCAGTGTGCTCCCTGGGAGGAGCTCTCACCTTTGGAATAAAAGCCGTGGCTTGGTTGACCTTGCAGGCTTTTCTGGAAGAACGACTTCAGAAATATAAGTTTGTTTCTTTTTTATCAGGAATTCTTTAAAGATGTAATGTGCATCATAGGGTCTTTGTGGAGGAAGGAAAAATTTTCTTTTTGGAGGTACCTTTACTTATTTTTACGTATGTATAAAATGACACATACACATTATTTTTCATATATATGTTAGCTTTCCATATAGACACTTCTGAATGCATTTTGTATATCTAAATTAGACTTTATGCATTTGTACTTGGTTAAAAAATGGTTTAGAGCTAATTGTTTTAAAATGAAATCACAGTGTGATTTTGCTGAAAATACTTGTCTGTGGGAAGTTAAAGAAATCCTACAAAGGCTTTTTTTAATGTAACTTACTGAAGAGCAAGGACTGTCATGGTAGCATATAAATGGGGCAGATGGAAATATCCCCTCGAGGCTATGGGACTTGAGTTAATAAACCTTGAAAAGTTACCATAATTTTCCCTCTGTATTTTCCTCATGAACCCAAGTAATATAGCTCATTCGTTTTGAATATTACCACTAGACTCCCAGGCAATAAGTCTGATTTTCTTAAACCCTACTTCTAACCAGATCCAGACCAAAGCTAAAATGCTTGTCCCATTAAAAGTTAATAGCAAAAATTCCATTGGCTTCAGCAGGGCCAGGATTTTCTTCTGAGACTCTGGATTTTAGTGTATTTGTTAATGTAAGTTAAATTTAACAGCCTAGTGTTCAAAAGATTGGCCAGTTCTTTTTCTGCTAATCCTCCTCTGTATCTGTTGGATGCATCTGCTATTATTTCCTTGATATAAATATCTTGTTAGAAGGTTCCTCAGTGTGTTCAGTACATCACCAGAACATCCTGCCTGCAACACACAGAATATTAGCTTTTTTGCAATTAAATTCATGGGGAAAGGGATGAATGTAGTTGAGCTTATGAAAATGATCACTTAGGGTTGAAATCTTCATGTAATATGAGTAGGAGCTCATGATAAATCTAAGTCAGGGTCACATATTCTCTTTAACTCACATAAGAGAATCTGAGGTGACACAAACTGCCTCTTCAGAGGAATTTAGTTTTTAGTTTATGGAGGAAGTCAGCAAATTAGAATATTTCAGAGGCAGTAATTTGTATCAAATAGCAACAGACATCTAGAAGTTTTCTGTGGAAATAAAATGGTCCAATGTGGGGATGATAAACCTGGGCTAAAGTAGCAGACTTTAGAGCCAAGGAACAAAAGCCAAGTAGCTATGTAGAAAATCTGGGGAGAATGCAGCCTTTCTTCAGCCATCCCACCCTCTAAGCAGCAGAGAGAATGTTGTACCAGTGCATTCTAAAATCCCAGCTCAAGGCTGAATAAAATGAAGAAAACAGATCCTGCTGTAATAAAAACACATGTAAAATTCCTGGAAATGTTTCCTGTTACAGACTGCCTGGTTAGTATAGGCTGCCTGCACATTGGTACAAAGTCAGCAATTGTCTGATGTTGGTCATATTTCTTTTTGCCAGGAAGATGAAGATCAGACTGGAAGTTATCGGTCTCCTTTGCAGTCATGTTAGGATCAGAAGGAATAAAAAAACTAATTGTCTTGATTGCATTTCAGATTGTTTTGATTGGGATTATGCCCATGAGATAAAAAGCCACAAAACAGGCTTTTTTTTCCTTCCACAGTAAAAGCCAGAGAAGAGCTTTTGCTTTGGAGTTGATACAGAGTAGTCCAAATAATGTCCTGCAAGCCAGATCCAGTCCACAGCGTGATTCTTCCCAGATTACCAATTTTTTGAAGTGACCCTGTGTTGGGACTGTAGCTCGGCAGGAACAGCTGTTACTGGCTCCTCCGGATGGTCAGAAAGCTCTTAGTGTACCCTTCACTGCCCAGCTCCTCGCTCCTCAAGCTGCCACTGTGTCCATGTTGTGGGTGAGGGCTCCTGTCCCATGGCTGCAGACCCTGTCAGGTATCCAAGGAGCTGATCCAAAACTGGCATCTGGCCAAGAGCAATTAAATGATTGGACCAAATGGGTAATACCTTATTCCAAGATGAGTATTTGTTTTTTTCCACAAGGCAGTCTTCCATTGCATCTCTCTCATTTTTTTCCCTGTCTTTATGTGGGATGTGAGTTATCAGGGGAGTTAGAGGTTGCAGTTCCATTAGCTGGCTGGAGACATTGCAATATGTGATATTTTCATTTGGTCTGCTCTGAGCTGTGCTTGCAGTATATTTGTAACATAGGCCTCCAGTAGACACGTTTCAGAGGAGTGAAACTGGTGATAGCACAATGTCTCCAAGGCTGTGGAAAGTGGGGGAAAACACTTAGACCATATGCCTTAAGGCTGCCTTCTTAATGGGCTTGAAATAAAGAAGCAGGAAGTGTTCTGGTGTTCTGGGATGCGGAGAGACACATTTTCAGGTTAGTACAAGATATGTGTTGGGAGTATTATTGACCAGCATTGTTCCTTCCCCAGCAAGAAGGGCCCTGGTTCTACATCCTAGTGATGAATTTCCAGCTTACTTGAACAGTTTGCTTATTTATCTTGGACAAAGACCATATTGCAGTCATCTGGGCTAGACTACTGTAATGTGCTCCTAATTGTTTCCCTTGAAATTGATCCGGAGCCTCTTTGGGGTGGAAAACCGATATATTAAAAAATACAGCCCTGTCCATGTAGCTGTTCAAATTTTAATCCCCTGGTTCTTGGGCAGCAGCCTTGCACTCCATGTCCCTGTCTGGCAGTTGCTCACGGTTGGACATGGCTTTCTCTCCCTGGGCTGAGTCAGACACAGGCCGAAGGCAAGTCTTTCTTGTCCTCGGTTGTGGAACTCCCTGCCAGAGCCCCTTGCTGGCTGCCTTTAAGGCAAGCTGCAAGCCCTGTTTATTTCAGTTGGCCTATCCATGACTGTTTTATGGGCTCCCTACCTTTGTTTTTGCATCTGCTACCCTTTTGTTTTTCTCTTTCCTCTAACTAGTAAGGGATTGAATCTTTTGGGGCTGGCAGGTCCCTTTTGAATTCTGTGTGTATAGCATATTGTAACATGCTATTAGATTTTGCTTTCTACTTTTAATGTTTTGCATTTGGCTCTTTATACTACTTGGCTTGCAATTGGTGCTTTAGAAAAGATCAAATAAATATATCATTGTGTCAAGTCTTATTTTGTATGAGGGTTAAATCCAGTATCCAAATATAGAAGAATGTGTTTATGGGGAAACTTAGTACTGAGAGAATTAGAAAGAAAGCTCCAATTAGAAAGCAAGCTGATTCCATGCCATTTGCTATGCCATGTTTTCTTTAAGAGAAAACTTCCACTGTAATTAGCAAGAAAGTACAGCCTAGCGGCCAATGCATTACCTAACACAGAGCCTGCTATTCAGTCTTAGGAATAATTTGTGCTTCTATATGCTCCTGTGGAGACTGACGATACTGTGAAGTCCAGTATCAGCAAAACAGGAGTCTAAACACAAGCAGAGCCAGGAAATCTTGTACAATAGGTGATAAATAGCGATTTGGTTCATTGGCCACTTCAGAAGGAAGCATGCGAATGTAATCGTGGAATACAATGGTCTGTGCTTCAAATTTAAGCACTAGAATTAAAGTGTCTGTTTTCCATCCTGGACAAATGATTTAACTGTTGCATACATACCCCAGCCCGTGTACATGATGTTTTTATTTGTGTTATGCAGGCTGCCACAGGATCAGCAGAAGTTCAGGTCTTTGTTTCAGAAACTGCACAGTACTCAGCAAAAAGACGTGTTTTACCTCACATTGAGATAAGTCTGATAACATCAACCAGGGGAATGAAACAAACAACTAGGAGGAAGAGGAAATAGCAGCCAAGTGCTGTACAAAAACCAAGGGTCTTAGTTCAAATATTGTCATCTGAAAATGGTTTATGGGCACTAAAACAGAGGAGTGAACCCAGGGGTAAGGTCATGCCACTTTGCTGAGCTTTGGGAATCCAGGAAGTTACATATCATCCATCTAAGGAAGTTCCACTTGTAAAATACTATCAAAGCCCAAGTCGTTTAGGCCAGCTTAGTCCTGAAAAACATTACAATTATTAATCACTTGACTAATTCACATTAATCAGTATAGCCTAGTAGCAAAATTATTATTCAGCTTGCTGAACTGAGCAATCTTGCCAAGAAATGAACCTACTTGGAATTTTAAAATTTATGAAAGAGTGTAAAACAAGATGACTGGAAAAGATGAAAAATCTCCACAAAATCAACTTTATTTCTCATCTCACTGTTTCCATTTCATCCATCACCAACTAGACTAAAAACCTCAATGCAGGTTGGTATTTGGAAAGTAAAGTATTCCTTCTGTGTATGTGGGAAAAGTGAATCTCTCCTTCCCAAACACAAACACAGAGAGAAAATAAAACTAAAGATAAAAGTAGATGTGTGAGAGGGGAAAGGAAAGTAAGTATTTGTTTCTTAATTGTGAGGAGGATGGTTGTCAGGTTTTTAAGAATAGAGCATGTAAATGAGTACAGAAACAGCATACAACAACCCATCCAGAAATTTAAATGTGATCAAAACATGTAAGATACACTGGGAGATGTGTAAGAGTCTTTTAGGCTTCAAGAATCCTCAGGGGATTCAAGGGAATAATCTGGTGTATATAGCACAGCCATCTCACTTGAAGCAAGGAAAAATAAGGAAAAGGGTAGTAAACAAAGTTTGACACATATATTTCAAAACTGGAAGTAATAAATAATGGTTGTTGGTGGGAGCTGAGTGCTTTACTGACAAGAACAAGATGGCAATAACTAACTTGTCCCAGATGAAGAACAAAATCTATTTTCTATGGATGGATGACTAATTAAAAATGTCTGAACGTCAACAATTATAAAATGGGGAAAAGGATCTTGGCTGTCAATGCTATTTCTACTACTTTAAAATGTATATTGTCCTTACATTCCCTTTAAGGAAAAAAACTTGTACCTTCTGTGGCACTTTGGACTGCAAATGTTCTGAACCAGAGGAAATGGAAAGCAGTGGTTCTGCTGAGGAAGGGCCACTGCCTTCTAGAGCAGGTTGATGACACAGGCTATTGAGTCCTTACAGAGAATTGTTTGTCTTCTGATTTTAGATGGCTTTAATTCCTCCAAATTACTCCTTGAATAATAGGAAAAAGGGCAATTTGAATTTCAGTGACAGATTGGACATAACAGGTTGCAACTATTAGGTCTAATTTTACCATACTGAGAAATAAAATTGCCTAAACATAAACATCGATCACTGATGCAGTAAATTAATTTGTACAGAAAAAGTAGTTTAACTGCAGTGCACATTAAACATAAAAAAATTCAAAATTACAGCTCTCTGAATTAATTTGTACACTTGTTTACTTGTTAAAAGCAAAGCGTAACTTTTTTATTTTTTTTTCCTTCTTTTTGTGACTTTGAATTGTGAAAAGCACAGACAATCACTGGTTGTTCTTTTTTCTTTTTCCCCCATTTCTGATCAGGTTAATAGACATACATAAGACCTCTTTTAAATGTTTCATTCTGGCAAGTAAATTCAGCATTTCAATAGGTTTGAATCATTCTTTGTTAAGAACTGGTGATGTCATATAGTTAAAAAATTTATGATTTGGTTCAGCAACGAGTTTACATTCAAGTGTGTCCTCAGGCTTATTTAAACTGTTGAAGTCTTCCAAACTGCTTCACAAAAAATGTCATCTGTGTCTTCTTCCTTCTACTCCCCAAAAAAACTGTACATACTACTTCCCCACATTTTAATATGGTGTCTAGAGACTTAACATAGATGCTAGCCAACTTTTCTTCATTATGGCAGTTGCTATTTTTAATATGCTTATTGTTTTATAAAATGGAAAAGAACATGCCCTTCTTGAAACTATGGCTGTAACGTTACTGATCATACATAGTTGCAAGTGCATATGTAAGCTGGATAAAGGTTGCCAAAGTCACAGTGGAACAGGATTTGCCAATGTGGCTTATTTTGATGGTATCTGGTGTCTACTGTTTTCAAGGACAGTAGTTCGATTCAAACACAATTCTGATAAGTGGCAGGTTTTCATGTCTTTAATGCCCTGACAAGGGCATCACTCTCAAGAGAGGGAGGTGAAACCATTTGGATGAGAATTTCTTCCCCTCTCCTTTGTGCTGACTCACCAAGATAATGGACAATTAATAGTGAACCTTCTCTGCAGGGAAAGTCTAGGGTTATCACTAATAAAAAATGCTCATGAAGTGTTTGGACACAAAAGAGGGCAAAAAAATAAACATAAAAATGTAGAAAGCAGGGCCAGCACAAGGCTCAATCTACAATATGATTTTTTTTTCACCTGAAATTATGGTGAATGATTTCTCAGTAACAGCAGCTGCAGCTTTTTAGACCTGGCTCATTTCTTGTGAACTGTGAAAAGAAAGGGCATTAGTAGGGCTGACTTCTCTTAAATTTTTCCTGGTAGGTCTAAATAAACTACTCTTCACCTTATCTTCTGATCCATGAGCAGGTTTGCAGGATTCTCTTCAAGTTCACTTTCATCCTCATTGCTTACATTTATACTATATTTGGGATTAGTTCCCTTTTCTGAAGAGTGCACACTTCCCCCTGCTCGGGGGGAAGGCTCACAAGTTGTGCTTCCGCGCAGCCCTCAGTTTTTGCTTCACTGGGCAATCCTAGCAACTCTCAGATGCTGCCATAAGAGCCCACTGCCCCTGAGGTCACCTGGAGAAGGAGTTGCTGGAGGTCAGCAGAGAGCTGCTCACATGTACAAGCCAACAGGCAGGCTGCCCTGGGGATTACTGTAGTGGCTGTACCTGTGCTCCAGGTTTAGCAACCGATGATGCGATTGCGTGCCTTTGTTGTCCAAGTAAACACAGAAAAGATGTACAGTGTTTCCTGGAGTTAGACAAACCAAAGATTAGTCTAAACTGAGAGTGGAACAGGTTAACTGATCTTTCTCTACCCTAAGCATTCACTTGTCCCTCGAAGCACTGAGCTGTCAATAGAGTGTACAGACTGATAAGTACAGGTTCTCCTCAGCCTGAAGAGATCTGTCTGATAAGATGGCCTTAAAAAAAAGAAAGTACGTTAACTGCTTTGACTGCAAAATACCCCCTGCTAGCCAGAGATAAGACACCTTGAGCTGCTCAGAAGACCTTAGACAGGATGTAAATAAAGACAGTAAAAAAAATTTAAAAAATTCAAATCCAGCCGCTATTCTGCTCTGCCCTTATTTCCAGCCCTGACAGCAAAAGGCTTAATTTACTGTATTTCACACCAGGCTTCCATTCTACACTGAGGAAGCTACAAGGGTGTTTTAAGATATAGGCTTTAACAAAGTGGAGATCTCTTTATTTTTGGAGAGGCCCCTATTTCAGATACTTAATCATGCATTTCAGCAGGCTTTGGTGAATGGAAATTATACAGAAGAGAAGGGAAATTCTGCCTTTTACAGATAATTTCACCTTCTCTTTTTTATAATTTAATCACCCAAATAAACCTTTATTAACATGAAAGGGCTGAGTGAAGCATATACATATTTTAAATGCAACTCTTACCTTGCAAATTTCCACACAGAGGGACTGATATTCTGTACAATAAGCAGACGGTAGGTGTGACAGTTTACATGTGACATCTTCATAGTATGATTTGGTCCTCTGAGCACTGTGAGCTGGGAGGTTTGTTACGTTTCCCTTACAGGCTAGACCACCTGTATATTAATGGAAGCCACACACACCTGCCAACTTGTGTCCCAAGGCAGAGATATCCACATGTGTTCCCATTCAAGCTAACCTGGGGAAAATGAGGGGCAGGAAGAAAGGATTGTCTTACACAGCATTTTGACTGCATTGATAAAGTTCCCAAGACATGTTGCCCCAATTTGACTCTCCTGCACTAGAGTTGATGTAAGCATTTGTCTGCCATCCTGTTAAAAAAAAACCAAGGTTACCTTTGCTCCAGGACATCTTTTTTAACAGCTGTGCAGCACATCTGCACTAACAGTCAGATCTAAAAGAAGAGAGCCTAAAATGGGATATAGATGGACTATAAGAAGCTAAATAGAATTGGTTATCCAAAACTTACCTCCCTGGATTTACCCTGCTTTGGTAGACACTTCTTCTTTTCATGAAAATTTCTCACATTGCTGTGATTTGGTAGTTTGTTCAAACCATCCTAGTGTGAGCATCTGGTTACCCACTGCCTTTGATCAGTGTGCTGCATGGAGAGTGTCATATTAAGCCCAGGACCTGTTGGGCACTTTCAGCAGAAAGTGCTGTGTTCCTGTCTTCCCTACCTAGGGGCCAAGTAGGTAAAGTATTACATGGCACAAGGCCTTGATTCAGTTCTCTGAGTATCCTGAGGGGAATCAAAGCCACATTTCCTGCCTCTGAGCAGAAGGTCTTAAGTTGTCCCTTCTCCTGGAAGCTGGGCATGCTGAAGGAAAGAGTATCCTAATCACAGAACTGGTAGGGGCACATTTGAGAAGGAACTTGTTAGCCTGTGGAGAAGTATGCTCATTTAGTCCAGGGGTTCTTGCAGTCTGGAATTCATGCTTAATTTTATTTTTGTTTTTATCCATTGCCTCTTTAATGTATAAAGAGCCTAGTACTCCCCTTCCCCAGCTGAGTGCCCAAGCTGCGAGGCTGCAGACCTTTTCCTGGTTCCCCCTCAGGGCCCCATGAATCCTGCTTTCTTTGCTTCTTGGGCTCCTGGAGACACCTAGGTCCCTTTGCAGATCTAGGTCCAGGAGTTTTCACCTGTGTAAATAAGACCTCCACCACATTTCTGTCACTCTAAGAAATAAGCAGTTCTGTGTTTATTTACTGTATTTAATTCTAGCACACTGTAAAATAACACTGATGTGTTTTTGAAAGCGTTAACTGCCTACATTGCTTTCACTTGATCTTAATTTCCCTTTACTTTCCATTTCCTTGAAAAGATTTTTAGATATCTTTGCCTGGGTTTCTTTCAGATGCAATTATTGACTCCCTTCTTTCTCTTTACCCTGTTCTTCTTTCTTTTGCTTCTCCACACATTGCCTTCCTTCTTTGTCCTAGTTTAGCCCCCTCCTAACTGACTTGCTGTTGCTGTTCTGATCTAATGAGGCAAAGAATTGGGGTGGTTGGCATGCAGGCACAAGTGGGACAGGCATACATGATGAAAAATGGGGGACCTTCATGATTAAACTCTAGATTAACTGGAAGAAGGGAGATACTCGAACCAGGACCCAAGGTGATGCTTGTCATCTCAGGGGATTCTGCTTGCAAATCCCGCCCAGAGGCTCCATCTTTTGTCTGAGCCTCCAGCTAGGGACGTTTTGACAGCCTGTCCTCCTCTCTGCAGGGTCCTCCAGCTGTGTGGGAATGGGGACTTGGAGGGCAGCTGTGAAGCGGGGTTTCCTTCAGCTCTTAGGGCCTGATCTTCTGGACCATTTGATTTTTTGGGAAGGAAAGAGAAATAATGACATTTCTCTGACTTAAGACACACTCCTTTTGTTGTGACCTGGGAAAGAAAGAAACAGTCAGTTCATTTTAATACCTATATATCTTGAAAGTTTGACTGGGACTGCATTAAGGGGACTGCTGTTTCTGAGGCTTTTAAAAGGAGCTGCAGCATGGGGGAAGATTGGAGGGAGGGGGCTTTTGGTCCTATTCACGGTGTGTTGTCTGGGGGAGAGCACAACCCATTGAAAACAGAAGGCAGAGGGAAATATTGGGGTCTGGTGAAGAACCCTGAACTGTCATCCCCTAGTCATTTGCTGTTCTTAATAATCAGTACAAATACTGTTATTGGCACAACAAATTATTATAATTATTCTCTAGCAAAAACCTGATTGACTGAACCACTACTTTTAGTACATGAGGTTGTTAATACACAGGTTCTGAGGAGATCATTATTATGTACAAGTTTGCTGGAGTATTTGAATAGGCTTTTGCTCTGCCATTATCTTGATTTTAAATGCAATTATTCTCAGGGTGGTTTTTTTTTGACCCTAGTTTCAGATGGAGCAAGCCTGGTGGTCTCTGACTCATACTGTACAAACAAACAAAAACAAAGACTAAAAGAAACAGCAACTTAACAGCGGAAGAAATACAGTGTAAATGTGTTTGTCACATTTAAGCAGTGGACAAATGAGCTAATTTGAATCGCTTAGTGCTTGTACAGTCACAACTAAACAACCCCTGTAAATTAATTGTGTGACATGCGATTCCCAATTATGTAAAGCAGTATAATAAGCTGTGAGGATGGTGACTGTCATTAGTTATATGTACAGGAGTGTGGAAAATTACTTAGGCTTTCTCTTTGCCTATGGAGGCACAAAATGCCAGCTTCCTCAAACAAGCATAAGGGTAGCTGTGTTTTCTTCTAGTTGCAAATTGGGTTTTGTGTATGATTTGAAAGGTGGAGCAGAATATGAACTGCTTACATTTTCTTTAATTTGGCTGCAGAAGATGGAATTCATTGGGCTCCGTCTGTTCAAATGAACTTTAAGCAACAATCAAGGAAAACATTTATGCTCCTCTTTACATATGTAATGGTAATATGTCTTCTGAAGAAGACATAATGGAGCTGGAGCCTTAGGTTACCTTAGGAGAGCAATACAGGAATGTTAACTACTTATGTAGGCATTAAAGGCATTTTATAAAAGCAAGCAGGTTTTTCTTGTGAGGTATTAAAGTGACTTATTTGTTGTTTCTAGGAGCTGCCTTTCCTCTGGTTATGAAATTTAAAATGGGGAAACCTCCCTACCAGCTGTCTCCGTTCTTTTGGTCAGGAGCCCCTGTATGTTTCTCCCCCAGTAATCTAACTGTTAAAGCATTTAATTGGTGCTCCCGAAGCAGTTTTGAAATATTGATAGATTTTAAAAAACATCTGTAAATTATAAATAATTTTTAAAGTTCACATTTCTCTTTTGAATGCCCATTACAGAGTATTAGTTTTCAAGGCATTTAATAAGTTATGAGACAAATGAGTGAGTTTAATATGGGGTCACTGATGTGAAAAAATTGTGATGATTAAATTAAAGTTTCAGCTTTTCCAAAACTCTGTATATTTCTATTGAAAGTAAACAGAGAATGTTATGTAATAATGTATATTTTATTTAAAATTACTTTGAAGACTAGTCCTACCTTGTACTTCTATTAAAAACTTCAAAACTATAGCTCGTTTCAGTGACACCTATGTTATGCCATCACTGAAGCCATGCTAATCCTTAAACACTGTCCTTTGATCTTCTAGTTATTTAGATCTATTCAGCACACAGCACAATATTGTTTTATTTCAGCAATATCTAACCTCTTCATTTGCTATTTATTCACACCTGCATATTCCCCTAAGATTCCTTATCTCATTTTCAGGGTAGCCCTGCAGACAATTAGCGGTGGTAATAATATAAAATGTGGCCAACACTAAAACCTGAAATGGCCATTACAACTAAACTATATGATATATAATAACCACTCCACTCAATTACCTGCACAAAAATGCAAGGATTTAAAACTGTGGAGTCTTATCATACATCCAGTTAACTGACCTACCTACCTACCTGCTATTTAGTCCTTCCCTTCTTACAAATTATGTTCTACCTTGTGGCATGCTGTTTGGTAAATTAGCAATGCTGTACATTTGTATGAGTTTTCCATCCTTTTCAATAGTTGTGTATAAGCACATATAAGTCTCTGCATTGGCATATGAACAGGTCTTTGGTGGTAGGACAACAAATAATAACTACATAACAGCCCAATGCATAAATGCTCACATGTGCATTCACAATCCATGTGCCAGTGGCAGTATGGAGTATACGGGTTTATGTGCTGCTGCCTCGTGTACTTGATTTTTTTAATTTTTAGTGTCTATTACCATTGTATGTAACTAATTCTTTTTTACTTGTTAAAGAAACCTTGCTATTTAGTACTTTGGGTGGGGTCCTGGGGGATAGCTGTGTCACCAGTCTGCTGTTACTGTTATGGAGAAAAGCAGGGAGAACATATCTGCTGGACCCAGAGCTGGGGGGTGTCTGTCCATCTCAACTGCTGGGCTTTCTCTTTGGTCAAATACAACATTTTAAGCATTTTGCCAGCTCTGTGTTTCAGGGGAGAAAGAATTATTCTTTCAGGAATGGCTCAGACTGGGGAGATGCAGGTTCTGTTTCCTACTTCACACAGATTACATTTGTAACCTGAGGCAAAGCATTCCAGCTTGTCTGTGCCCGTTACTTGAGCAGCAAAATGGGGAAAATGGAAAACTGCTGCTTACAGGATATTGAAAATATTAATTTGTTCATATGTGTAAACTCTGTTCTATCAGAGGACCCCAATGTATTATGGCACATAAAGGTTAGCTGACATTTGCTTTAGAAATGTGGCCATTTTTCTAGTGGCAGCAAAAACATGTTTAAATCATACAGAAAAATAAGACATGATAAAGCAAGTGCCCTAAAGTCTACTCCAGCAAAAGCATGTGTATGTCATAGACCCTCCTGGTGACTAGGTAACATCTTTCAGAAGCAGTTCTGTTAATTCAGTTAGCAGCACTAGGGATAAGATCACTTTTAAGACCTCGCGTCTGCTGGGGTTGGCACATGAGTGGCTGGCTGTTAACTCCACAGAGGTGCTTTTGTGCTCTTGTGCTTCCCCCTTCCTCCCCCTCTTTCGTGGGATAACTCCTTCTGGTATTGCTTCACTTTTCTGTTAGTGAGCACTTTCCCCATCAATACTACAGAACAGGTGTTACTCTGCTACTGACTGAGTTTCCAGCTGTCCTCCTCCAACACAGACCAGGCAAAATTTGTTGTTTCGTCCTATTAGGCAGACTAGAGAATTATCAAGCCTGAGATGGAGGTCTTCCTTGCAGGATACGATAGTTTTGTTGCCAGAAGATGGTCAGGAAGGCCTGGCTGGCTAACAAAGACAGTCCTTCAGCTGCTGGGTGTAGTTCCAGTTTTGCATCCCCTTTGGCAGCAGCACAGAGACTGCTGCAGTGTGGCCAGCCAGCAGAATTAGGAAATAAGGACCTCTTTTATTTACTCAGGCTGCTGAATCATGGGCATTCCTGTCTGCTTGGAGAAAAGTCAGGCAGCTCTACTTTCCACTGGAAGTCTCAGGAGTGCTTGGTACTTTCATCTCAGAGTGTTCACACACTTGTTTTAATGTGCTTTATGGAAATGGTGAAACTCAGCAAGTACAGTTGGTGTAGAAAAACATCTGCACTAACTATTCACACACATTTGCATCTTTAAATAGACTTTTAGGCCTTGTAGCCGATTTTCAGCAAAGTTTTTTGGTTGTGAGTGCTAGAGCTTTCTTAAGAGTCAGCGAGTGTGAAGTGACTGGTTCCAAAAATTAAAAATTTACATGGACATGTTAAGTGCATCACATTGAAACTCAGAATACTTGCCATAACACAAAAAAGGCATTTACAGTAAGTAGCACTTAGCGAGTGCTGAAGGAAAAAAAAAAAGGTCGATACAGAAAATATATTTTAAAACTCCATAAACACTCTGTCAAATACCTGGAGCCCTATTCTGCCCTCAGATAGATGTGTACCACTCCTGGGAACTTGTATGTGTGCATCTGAATTTGGTCCAGAGTATTTTAAAACAGCTTGTTATAACATTAAAGATCAGATTTTTAACGTTGACATATAGCTCAGTGTGTAGGTGTCTACAGATTTATATACAGGCAGCTGTGTGCAGAGTAGCAGCAAAGTGCATTTTCTGTGAGAGTGATGGGTGAAAAGGGGTTTGAAGCCCTTTAGCCCAACAGCAGGTCAAACTTTACCCCCAGCGCAGAGCTGGCTCTGTAGTGAGATCCGCTGGGAAAGCTGGAGTGGAGTCTGCATCCCAAGCATCTGGCTCGCTGCAGAGACCTTAAGTTCAGCTACTCCATCACAGTTTTGAGGGCCAAGGCCTGCTTGCCTTGTGCCTGTGCAGTAGCCTCAGTGCAGAGCAGCAAGTCACACTTTGCTGCCATTCTGGGGGAGATGCTCTTAGAGGTTGCACCTTAATTTTGTGGGGCAGTGTCTTTGTTGGGGAAGGGTGGGGAGATGGCAGGTCAGGCATTGCCATCACTCACGTCGTGCTGCAGCAGTAATTTCCCTCAGTCCAGGGTAACTACTGGTTACCCTGGTTGCTGTCCCCAGATCCATTCCTACCCAGCCACTGAGCTCTAATGTGACAGTAGTCCACTGCACACAGTGTTCCCAGCGTTCAGGTTGGAAGATCAGTCTGTGCAGCAAAAGTCACTGCAGTGAAACATTTTCTGTGTTGCAGGAGGACGGTTTCAAGAGCCTTTCTGTGGGTCACTGAAAGCTGATGGGCTTGGCTTTGGAGCCCTTTGTGAGGGCAGCCCAGGGTCCCTCCTTCCAGAGCGTGTGGCCAGCCACCAGTGCCCCTTCCACACAGGCTGTCCCCTGCCCCGCCATGCCAGGGGGTGGGGAGGAGTCGGGAAAGCGTCTTGGTGACATTGTTAGGCTTGTACTCAGGAAAATCCTGTTGTCCTCCGCCTTGCGGAATACCCCCTTCCTTGCTGGTTCTTCTGTTGCTCTGAAAGATTGAAAGATTTTCACTTCTCAAGTTAAAAGGATAAAAATCTGACTTGTAAGTGGCTTGCTCTTCTCCCTTTTGCACAAAGAGAATTGCCCTGTAGAATTAGTAGGGGCTCTGATTAAAAAAAATGCAACAGCAAAGCGGCACACATTTCCATTTGCCGGCTGGACGGTAAGAACTGTCTCTGTGCTATAGTTATATTCTTCCTCCTCAGCTTTCCTCACCTTTGTATAAAAGCTGAGGAGACACCCAGGAAAACAAGAAGAATTTGGTGGGGGAAAGGGCCTGCCATTGCTTATGCCATGGTCACATTCCATGCTTGATCCTGACCCTGCTGCCAGCCCGACAGCCTGGGGGAATAATTGTATAATAGGTAAAACTGGGCAGGCAGTGGCCACAAAAAGGAAGTGATTTACTGCTATGTCAGTGATGTTACACTATTTATAACACTTACTATATATTCCTCTAAACATTTAAACAATAATATATTGTTTCTCCATAGGATATACATTTTAATACTAAATTTGGTTACGAAATATGTTGCCTAGGCAGTCACAGAATATTTTTCTTCACTCAGTTGCTTGACATAAATTCCTGTTTATCTGCCATCAGTGGGTGTATGTCAGAAATATATTGGATTTTTAAAGAACAAAAGGTTTTTCTGTTTAAAAGACCTAGCTGGAAAGATGCATTCAATATAAAATTTAGAGCTGGAGAAAATGTTAACATATTTTTCTGTAAATGCTTGTTCCACTGTTTTGATCATTTCCAGTTTTAAAGTCAAATCCAGCAATCTGAAAGGGCAGTACACAGATTTACATTAAAAGTCTCCTGTGAATACTGTAGTCATTAATGTACCATCTTAAAAACTCACCTGACTGGTTTTGTTTAGTGTGTATGACAATGAGGAACTTTGCACATTGGGAAGCATTTTAGCAGATGACAGTACTTTTGCTGAAAGGGAGGATTTTTATGTTTCAATTTTTTTGATAAACAAACAGCATTGTTTTTTGGTTCAGAAACATGTCACTCAGAACAGAGTTTGATTTTGTTATTTAAATACATACCAATAGTGCAGATTTCTGTGTAGGTAATTACAGATGTATAGTATGTGTGTGTGTGTAAAAGGTGTGTTTAATTTGTGAAACCCTCCTCCCCAAGACGTAAACAAGAGGATAAAAACCCGTGCAGTGTCCAAGTTATCCTGAAAAGCATTGTGTCAATGGGCAGGCATCCAGCAATGGTGTTTGGTTGTTTTCTCAGAGTTAGATGGTTGCCATCTGGCATTGATAGTGAGATGGCGTTGTCATCAGTTTCTAGATGCAGGAAAGGAATGAATCCTCATCTGTTTCCTGTGGATAAGAAAGAGGTTGATAATCTAGTAAAATCTCTTTACCTTAAAGTAAGCAGGCTTGGAATTTGTTTATATAATATAGGCCAGCTCTAACTTTTGTGTTGTAGGAAATTACTTGAGAGAAGGCTGAAGATGTTAAGAAACTTTCTGCTTTGCAAGAATACCTTTATAAAGATATTTTTCAAGGGGTTTATTATATCTTTTCTATAGTGTTACTGTAGTCAGTTTTAAAAAGGAAAGAAAACCTCAAGCATTGGCCCTGGAAAGGAATAGAAGAATTATTTGATGTAGAGTGGTCTTTCAAACATTCTTTTAATATTTTTAAAGAAGTTCTAGGTTAATATCAGCATTATCATTGAAGTATAGTTATCTACATTTAAAACAAAAAGTGCAAAAACTGTACAGCACATCTCTTGAAAAAAAATATTTACAACTTTCCCTGTTTAGAGATGAGGTAATACTGTAGATAACTAGTCCGTTTATTATCTGGCCAGCATTTCTGCTTTGTCTTTTCCTAGTAACTCATAAATCTTTCAGCTTTTACCATAAATGTTTATCATTTTTCCTGTTTCCAGTTTTTTACAAGTTGCTTTGTCTGTGATCACCTCACAGTACAGGTTCTGCTGTACTGAGGAAGTTCAGCTGGCTGAGGCCTTTGCAAAAAAGGAAGAAATGGTGGGCAACCTCTTGAACTTAAAAAAAAAAAAAATGCTGTTTATGGCTGACCCTTGTGACACAGTCCCATTTTCCTTGATCCTGGTTTGTTAGATTGTTTTGAACATTTAATGATCCAGCTGCCAGCTTTCAGTAACTGAATTGTATCATTATTGGAGAAATCTGGTTGCACTTTATCAGAGAAAACATCACTGTTTATATTGTTGTCCTATTCCTCCCTTGTAATTTTTCCTATTATTGTTTAGAATAACACCCAAGTTCTCTCAGAAATAGTCTTTAAAAGATTCCTGTGTCCAGAATCAACTTCAAAGGAAAAAATATCACAAACCTGTCGCAAAACGGGGTGAATCTTTCCTTTAAATATTAGGCATGTGAGTTGACTGTATTAATTTTAAAGCATTCCTGTAATATTTTCTCCTTTCCTTTGACTCTTCAGACGCTCACATAATATGCAAATAATTTTACAATGGGTACAAAAGAAACATTAAATATATTAAAATCTGCATTTTAATAAAGTTGTCAATGTATAATACATAACCTACAACTCAGAAAGAATGATAAAAAAAGCAATAAAAAAGTTAATATAGGCACAGAACTATTTAATAACTTCTAATGTTTTACAGTATGATAAAAATAAATGTGGTCTTGAAACTGTTGGATATCAGTGTAAGAAATGTCCTAGTCTGAGTTTAATGTTGTAGCTATTTAGGAGTAGCAGTCCTGTGTTATTCATATGTATTTTCTATCTCCCTTTGACACTTAGGGTTAAGCTTGTGGGCATGTTTCTTTCTCATTTCAGATGGAGTGGATGTTGAGGATGACCCCTCTTGCTCATGGCCAGCATCATCGCCTTCTAGCAAGGATCAGACTTCCCCTAGCCATGGAGAAGGCTGTGATTTTGGAGAAGAGGAAGGAGGCCCAGGTTTACCCTATCCGTGCCAGTTCTGTGACAAATCGTTCAGCCGCCTCAGCTACTTAAAGCACCACGAGCAAAGTCACAGTGACAAGCTCCCTTTCAAATGCACATATTGCAGCCGTCTCTTCAAACACAAACGGAGCAGGGACCGCCACATAAAGCTTCATACAGGAGACAAGAAGTATCACTGCAGTGAGTGTGATGCGGCATTCTCAAGGAGCGATCATCTTAAAATTCACTTAAAGACTCATACGTCCAACAAGCCATATAAGTGTGCCATTTGTAGACGTGGGTTCCTGTCATCTAGTTCACTGCATGGACACATGCAGGTTCATGAGAGGAACAAAGATGGTTCCCAGTCCGCTTCCCGGATGGAGGACTGGAAAATGAAAGACACTCAGAAATGCAGTCAGTGCGAAGAAGGCTTTGATTTTCCTGAAGATCTTCAGAAGCACATTGCAGAATGTCACCCTGAGTGTTCCCCTAATGAAGACCGATCTGCTCTTCAGTGTGTTTACTGTCATGAACTCTTTGTAGAGGAAACGTCCCTAGTAAATCACATGGAGCAGGCTCATAATGGTGAGAAGAAGAATTCATGCAGCATTTGCTCTGAGAACTTTCATACTGTGGAGGAGCTGTACAGCCACATGGACAGTCACCAGCAGCCAGAGTCATGCAACCACAGCAACAGCCCATCTTTGGTAACTGTGGGGTACACATCAGTCTCTAGCACTACCCCAGATTCAAATCTCTCGGTGGATAGCTCAACAATGGTGGAAACAGCTCCTCCTATACCAAAAGGTCGTGGAAGGAAGCGGGCAGCTCAGCAAGTGCCAGATATCACTGGTCCTTCAAGTAAACAGGCAAAAGTTACTTATAGCTGCATTTATTGCAACAAACAGTTGTTTTCCAGCCTTGCAGTTTTGCAGATACACCTGAAAACTATGCATTTAGATAAACCTGAACAAGCCCATATCTGTCAGTACTGTTTGGAGGTATTGCCATCTCTCTACAATCTGAATGAACATCTTAAGCAAGTCCATGAAGCTCCAGACCCAGCACTGATTGTTTCTACCATGCCTGCCATGGTCTACCAGTGCAACTTCTGCTCTGAAGTGTTCAATGACCTCAACACCCTTCAGGAACACATCCGATGTTCCCATGGATTTGCCAACCCTGCTGCTAAGGACAGTAATGCATTCTTTTGTCCCCATTGCTACATGGGATTTCTTACAGATTCTTCCCTGGAAGAGCATATTAGACAAGTCCATTGTGATCTTAGCAGTTCCCGTTTTGGTTCTCCTGTGCTTGGAACCCCAAAAGATCCAGTGGTGGAAGTGTATTCTTGTTCATACTGTACCAATTCTCCAATATTTAATAGTGTTCTTAAACTGAACAAGCATATCAAGGAGAACCATAAGAACATTCCTCTGGCGCTGAATTACATCCACAATGGGAAAAAATCCAGAGCCATGAGTCCATTATCTCCTGTAACCATTGAGCAGACCTCTTTAAAGATGATGCAGGCAGTTGGAGGTGCTCCTCCTCGTCCTGCCGGGGAATATATATGTAATCAGTGTGGTGCTAAGTATACTTCCTTGGATGGTTTTCAGACTCATTTGAAAACACATCTTGACACTGTCCTGCCAAAACTGACCTGCCCTCAGTGCAACAAAGAATTTCCAAATCAGGAGTCACTGCTGAAGCATGTTACCATTCATTTCATGATCACCTCAACCTACTACATCTGTGAAAGCTGTGACAAGCAGTTCACTTCTGTGGATGACTTGCAGAAACACCTACTAGACATGCATACATTCGTGTTCTTCCGCTGCACCTTGTGCCAAGAGGTTTTTGACTCCAAAGTCTCCATTCAGCTGCACTTGGCTGTAAAGCACAGCAATGAGAAGAAGGTATACAGATGTACGTCTTGCAACTGGGATTTCCGCAATGAGACTGACCTACAGCTTCACGTGAAACACAACCACCTGGAGAACCAAGGCAAAGTACACAAGTGCATCTTCTGTGGCGAATCCTTTGGTACGGAGGTGGAGCTGCAGTGTCACATCACTACACACAGCAAGAAGTACAACTGCAAGTTCTGCAGCAAAGCTTTCCATGCTATCATCTTGCTGGAAAAGCACTTGAGGGAAAAACATTGTGTTTTTGAAACAAAAACTCCAAACTGTGGAACGAATGGGGCATCTGAGCAAGTTCAGAAAGAGGAAGTGGAACTCCAGACCTTGTTGACAAATAGCCAGGAGTCCCATAACAGCCACGATGGCAGTGAAGAAGATGTGGACACATCTGAGCCTATGTATGGCTGTGACATTTGTGGAGCAGCTTACACCATGGAGACTCTCTTGCAGAATCACCAGCTGCGAGACCACAACATTCGACCAGGAGAAAGCGCCATAGTGAAGAAAAAGGCTGAGCTCATTAAAGGGAATTACAAGTGTAATGTATGTTCTCGAACATTCTTCTCTGAAAATGGGCTTCGAGAGCACATGCAGACACACTTGGGACCAGTGAAACACTATATGTGCCCGATCTGTGGCGAGCGGTTTCCATCTCTTCTGACTCTTACTGAACATAAGGTCACACATAGTAAGAGCCTGGACACTGGAAACTGCAGGATTTGCAAGATGCCCCTCCAGAGTGAGGAGGAATTTTTAGAGCATTGCCAAATGCACCCTGACCTGAGGAACTCCTTGACGGGGTTCCGCTGTGTGGTGTGCATGCAGACAGTGACCTCCACGCTGGAACTGAAAATCCACGGCACGTTCCATATGCAGAAAACTGGAAATGGTTCTGCCGTGCAGTCCACGGGACGTGCACAGCATCTCCAGAAACTGTACAAGTGTGCGTCTTGCCTGAAAGAATTCCGTTCGAAACAGGATTTAGTGAAACTTGACATCAACGGTCTGCCATATGGTCTGTGTGCTAGCTGTGTTAATCTCAGTAAAAGTGGTAGTCCAAGTGTCAACATCCCTTCAAGCAGTAACAGACAAGGCATGGGCCAAAATGAGAACTTAAGTTCCATTGAGAACAAAAGCAAGGCAGGGGGACTGAAGACTCGCTGTTCTAGTTGCAATGTAAAGTTTGAATCAGAAACTGAACTCCAAAATCATATTCAGTCAATCCACAGAGAGCTTGTTCCAGACAGCAACAGTACACAGCTGAAAACACCACAAGTATCTCCAATGCCTAGAATCAGCCCCTCCCAAACTGAAGAGGTAACCCTTTTTTCTTTGCTCTTGACACCTTCCATCCTTTTGGAAAAAATCCCTCTTTTTTCAAGCTGTCTTGTCACTTGTCATGAAATGCTTAGGCTGATCCATGTTACATTTCCATCCACAGCCATTAGCTAGCAATTACTTGCTTCTTGATATGCCTTACATCTTGGATTGAATTTTGTGGAATAGGACTTATTCCAGTCTCCCTAGGATATTGTCTTCTGTATCACTGAGGAGACCTATCTTCATGCCAGCACAACTGAGATCTGGAATCTTATCCTAGCTCCCATACGCATTGGAATCCCCAGCTAGGAGTTGTGCTTACGGCAGAGAGCATTAATGACAGAGGAGTAGACACAGTGAGCCAAAATGCTGGCATAAGGGGTTGATTTTTTAAAAAATATTTGTGAGGAACAAATTGAGGGTATTTTTGTTAATTGTGTTGTAGACTTTCATTTTTCCCTCTTATAGCATATTTTGACTAAGTAGAAGTGCAATGCTAGCCTAAGGTAAATTGGGAAATCAGTCCTTTGGATGCAATTGCTTGTTGTTTTTCTTTCCATTCCTGATGAAGAACATTTTGATGTCACTGAAATGCCTAGTGCCTGATGATTGAAATTCCATCATGCAGCATAACTTAGAAAGTACATATCAAACTCTTGAAAGATATAATCTGCTTCCTCTGTCACCAGTGACCAAGTAATGACACCTGTATGTGGGGAGGTAGGGGGATCATGTACTGGGGAAAGGGAATCTGTTTTATCTTCATAAATGTTACCATTAGAATGACTTAGAGGTAATATTTTAGGCATGGTATCTTGCATTATGACATAGACATGGTATATATATCTTGCATCTTATAATTCAGGAAGCCTAAAAACACAGCAGAAGCAAATTTTAAGAAATAACAGCTTTTGTTTCAAGGAAGCCTTTAGCCTATAATGGTACGAGCATGGTGCGACCCATTGCTGTGAACGTGTATGGATACCCTGTGGCTAGGGAGCTGCTGCTCTTCCATCACCTTCCTCACTCCCTGTTAGTGCCCATCTGTTGGGATAGATATCTCTCAGCATGTCGTCTAACAGTGTTGTGCAAACTGGAGGGCAGGAGGGAGGCAGAGAGGGATGAGTGAGGATACCTCAGCATATGTGGACCAAGAGGTATTTATGGAGCTTCTGAGCACATAGATGAAGATAGACTGGGAGAAGGACACTGGGGTAGCACAGAGCCTGGAGTGCCATGGAGAATAGGAGCTGAGAGTTCAGGATGAAGTACCAGGAAGGATGCACCTCCCAGGGAAAGGCCCTTTGCTTTCATAACATCTTTATCTCCGGTTTGTGCATTGGGTGGTATGTGACACCTGAGAGATGGGATGTGGTGTGGAATTTATGGAAAGCTGTTAGACTGAGAACCTGAGGTCTGAGGAAAACCATTTTTTCAAGAAGAGGGAAGAGGAGTGGCTCTCATTCACTGTGTTTTAGGCCACTGATGATCCCACTGCTGCTGAGCTGGAACCACAGGACTACCAGCTGCATGTTTTTGATAGGTTCAGAGTCATCCTGGTTTCTGTTTCTGTCATCTTACACTGAGTGACTACATGAAATCCCTCTTCCCAGTCATGTTGGAAGCCAATTCCTGCTACCTCAAGCACATTCAGAATCATGTGTTAAGTCAGTTACCATGCTAAGATGTTAGCAACTTGTCTTTCTCTGGCTTGTAAACTAGACAAAAAGAGATTTGGGAGTCCTTTGTGGTGATGTAAGATCAGTTACCTTCAGTGTCATTAGTGAATCTTGCTGTACTTGGCTCAGGTATAATCAGAGTTCTTAGTTATGCTTCTAATTTGCAACACATTCCTCTTCTCAATCATCTTGATTTTTATATAAAAGTGTATCTAAGATGAAAAAGCCTTTAAACTACACATTTGTGGATAGCATTTGCCTCCTTCAAATCACCATTTTCCCTCTACCTCCATTCTTGGGATGTAAACTGAATTTTCAGTGTCTATGGTTCTGGTGTCCACATAGTAATGTAGACTTTCAGATTCTTCTCTCATGGGAAGACAAAGCAATCAAATCCCTGATAGCACATTAGTAGTTTTGGAAACCATAAATGACTGTTTGTAAAATCCTGAAAGATAATTAATTTTTCTAGCAGAAGTACTGGTTCAAATTCTAGTGATGCAAGCATCACTGATGTAGCAATGAGAATCAAAATTGAAAGTCGTAATGTGCAGATGTTTAAAACTATAGATTGGATGTCCAAACTGAGAGAAGTAAAAACATAAGCATATAATAAAAACAGTAAAAAAAATTGGATTTTAAAAATTTATTATTAGTCACTGACTTTCATTCTTCACTGGAAGGATGTTTCTTGAACTGAATGGGATGTTGAAGACAGCTACTTAAGCATGCAATTTTGGGGAATTTTTCAACAAACAGTATTAATAATATCAAGAAGTGAAAGTTTCATTTGCATTACTGAGAGTCACATGATTTGAGAGTTCGACCTATATATAAAGAATATTTCAGTCATAAGGCAAGAAAAATAGATATCTTGCATATATGAGATGTCAGACCATCAATATTGCCGAATACCCCTTTCTATTCAGTAGTAGATTTCAATGATAAGAATGTTTGAAATTACCTTTTTAGGATAAAAGATCGCACTGGGAGTGTCACTTCTAGCTTCCTGGAAGTGTCACTTCTAGCTTCTTTGCTGGGTATTCTCATGGTTGAACCAGAAAATTTGCCTTTTAATCTGTTCTCAGTGATGTGATAAGGTGCTATTACCTTACCACAGTATAATGTCTTCAGCTGAGCTGTCGCCTGCTGAGCTGTCACCTGCTGAGCTCACCCCACTTGCTGAGTGAAAAATGTTCACCTGAATCATCTCCACTGAAAGTTACCTTCTGGTTGGTGTGGAAAATTATTAGTGCCCATCATTGGTTATAAGAAGTTGAAGAGCAGGTCAGAATTCATTAAGCCCATCACACTGCTGAATCTAGTACCCCTAAGTTATTACAGACTTAAAC
The DNA here is from genome assembly GCF_971803275.1 of Cyanistes caeruleus. Classification (NCBI taxonomy): domain Eukaryota; kingdom Metazoa; phylum Chordata; class Aves; order Passeriformes; family Paridae; genus Cyanistes; species Cyanistes caeruleus. The sequence continues at coordinate 46,405,494 of NC_141701.1, forward strand.
AGGCAGATTGTGGATAGCTAGCTTTTGAAAGAGCTCTAAAATGTGTACATCTGCAGGTTAATCTTTGAGCTTTAATAAGGTACTGGATTCAGCTGGTTGTAGATTTCTAGTAAAGATCTTGAATCACACTGCATGCACACTTTTAGGCTAAGGTGATAACCTTAGAGATACCAGAGTTACTGTCTAAAAGCAGAGAACAGGGTCTGGTATGCTGGTGAACTGGGAACTTTTGAGACCTTTTTCTGTCACTCATTTGCTTTGCTGACTTGGCCAAATCTGCTTGAACATCTCTGCTTCATTTTCCTTATTTAGAATATAAGATAGATATTCCTGAAAAGTGTGTTTCCATGCTTACTTTCAATACACATTTTGTAAAGCACTTGGAAGATGAAAATCTGTTCAAGAAAAACTGTGTGGCCTTGACTCTCTTGTTCCTCCTTAATACACAGACACCTAGTAAGGGAACACTTGACTCAGCAGAAAGTGTGCCCTCACTTCTTAAGCTTCAAGACCTCTATACTTGCTGAATCACACCATCATAAAGGTGCAATAAATGATATTGTCAGTTTCTTAGCTGGCAGGGGAGGAGGGAATGGACTCCAGTTTACACCAACAGTTTAATGGTAAAACCTGAATTATGCTAGAGTATCTGCCTGTACAACTGCGCTCAGTTTGGGGTTCAGTTGGGAACTTTCAGAGTAGAAGCGTAATTGCTTCTGTATCACTTTGTTCCATGAATGTGAAGCTCATGTGAATACTGTATTACCTGTGGCAATGTAGACAGTACTTCATTAATAATACAGGAATGCTCTCGATTTTCTGGTCTTGAGGAGAGAAGGAGCAGCATGAGTACACGGCCAAATTATTTCAGGAGCGACGATGCTTATTTAGGTGTGTCAAAAGACTTGCAGAAACCCGCTATTTCGGAGAGTATCAAAAATTCTGCACAAAGGAGAGGGCTAGCAACTGTCACACCAGCTGGAGAGCAGAGTAAGTGAATCTGGGGCTGCTCTTCTGTCCTGTTGTGGCTGTGCAAAGCTGTATGCCAGGATGGGCGTGTCACAGCAGGGGACACCGGGCACATCACAGCACTGTTCTGGAAGGAGCTGTGAAAGTGCAGGATGACAATGAGCTTGCAGAGATGGGGTCACAAAATTCAGATGCTGTGGAGAGCTGTTGGCTTCTTGAAACTCAACTTCTTTGACCTCAGATGAATCCAGAAATGGTAGCACCCTGGGACAAAGAATGGAGCTAAGGTAGGTGTACTCTTGTATCATTACATTTTTTTTCTCTTTATTTATTCATGGCCCCTGAATCTACCTTTATTCTCTTACTATTCTTCCCCCCACTTCTCAAAACACTGCCAGACCCACAAAGACAGAAAACAGGAACTGCCTTTTGAAGTAGCTGGTTTATTTCAACAGCATGCACTGGCAGTCAGAGGCGGAAAGAAGAGAGAAAAGACTGTAAGCAACCCAGAAATGTTCCCAGATGCATGCTTTTGGCAGGGCAAGCAATAGCATTTTAGCAATATAAATCACAGTGCTTTTAACTGAAAAAATGCACTGAAATCAATACTCACGCATTTAATTGAAATACATAAAGAAATTAAAATAATCCTCCTCATCAGCAATCCAAGCTGATCATTCTGACTACAGGATTTTTATGAATAAGCACATAAACTTGTAATGTAAACATAAGTAGTGCCTTGGGTTTCCTGTCAGTGAATCCAGGCCCAGAACAAGTGATTTTCATGCTGTATTTTGGATCCAGGAACAGAAAAAGGTAAAGAAGGTTTGTTGCTGGCACAAAGATTCGGCTTTGAAATTGTTTGTGGAACTAATCTGTGACAAACATATTTTCTGCTTCTGGAGTTTCAAAATGAGTTCACTAAAAATAACAATTTTGTCTTCTGGCATCCTTCTAACATTGCTTTCAGGAAAGTATTATTTAAAGTGTGACCATATCTATTCTTAGGAAGGGCTAGCCTGGGGTTTTTGTGCCTCAGTATGTCACCTCCACTTTGCACTATGCTTTAATTTCTGGTAATGCCACTACCATGAATTGGCCGATAAGATCCAGCTTAAGCATTTCTCATCTCTTTGTCTTAACAGTTTTGGTGGTGAGCTATCATAGCCTTCTTTGAATTTTGCAATGATAATATTATTGTAATCATGTTGCTGTAAATCCTACCAAAGCTGAGCTTCAAACTTCCCACCTCATACACACCATGAGTTCAGTCTGTGAAAGGAAGGCCATACGTTGGCTGGGAGCTGCTGAACAGAAGCAAGGGGGAAAATTGTAGTTAGTTTTCTTAGTTTCCTATACACTTATCATTGAAATGTAATGCTGTTTGTCTGTCTTGTTATTTGTTAGATGCTTCAGATGGGGAGTTTGGAGAGGCATCTTCTTCACACCCATGGAAAACTTCGCATGAGAGGATGAAAGGATACTGTTCTCCAAAATTTTCAAGTGCACTAAACCAAGATTTCTCTAAAATGAACCAGGGTGGGGGGGGATGAAATGCGTGCTTGAGGAAACACAGAAGAACAAGAGAGGGACAGAGGAATGTGAACAAAGTCCTTAAGGATCTCTAGAGAGGGCAAATATAGATTCAGCAAAGCTTTATGAGACAAAACATCCATGAGATGTATGTTCCTACAGCTCAATTGTGCAGCCCACTATCCTCTTGGGGCTTTCCCTGTACTTGTGCCTGCCTGCTGGCCAACTGACTGGTGTAGCATGCCACAATTTCTGCACAGCCCCAGAGGAAAATCACAGTAGTGATGAGTGCTTGTATTCTGATCTCAAAATTAGGAAGAAACAAGAAGAAATTTCACACTATTTCCTACCCTGATCATCTTTAGGAAGAAGACACAGAAAATCATGACATATCTCTATTTGTCTGCTGTTTTGCATACCTCTAGAGGATTGTCTCATTTCTGCCTCTTATTTTTGGACTACTATTGGCCAATTTCAGGGAAAAATTCATTGATTAATAGTAATCTCAAAGCCTATGAAATTGTTATAATGTTTGGGAATAAAGGTGACCCAGCAGTTGATTGAATCCAAATAGGAAGGAGGTCTTTAAGAGATCCAGACCAGGAAGATGGCTGTAGCTGAAATTTAGACCTGTTTTTTATGCAAAAGTCAAGCAACACAAGACATGAAGTTATAGGAGGAAATGATGATATGTTTTTTGTGATACTCACAGGCCAGCTTCTTAAGTGACTGTACATGAGAACTGTTTTTCAGCACTACTCAATAAAGTTGTTATATATGATGTGTGTATTACTTTGTCTCGTACAACAAACATAACACCCAAATTTGTTACTCTGTCATGAGAGAAATAAAATGGGCTAACCATTAATTTAAAATGGGTATGTAGCCCTGGTACTGCTTGTTTCATGAAGTTGTAAAAAATGAACATAAGAAAACCACCTGACATGTATCTTGTTAAAGGATACTGTTCTTTGACCTGCCAAAGCTCTGTGATAGCAGATAGTTGATCGTACGCCTGGTGTTTCAAAACTGTGAGCTTCCTTTTTTTCCTACCAAAGCCATCTTTCATTTATACTGTTTCCTGCATTGTATATACAAATTATTGGGTAAATATGACCTGTACTATTTTATACAGCATATTTTGCTGGGCAAATATGGCAGCAAACTTGTTTCTCTTGCTAGCATCCACCCTCACCTTGTGAGATTCTAGGGCAAGAAGCTGGTAACAAGAAGCTGGGACAAATGGACACACAGGAGGTTCCCTCTGAACAGGGAACACTGCAAGGGCAACCAAGCCCCAGCAGAGGTTACCCAGACAGGTTGTGTATCCCTCTGAGCTACCCATAAGTTATCTGGATGTGGTCTGGCTCTAGGTGACCCTTCTTGATCAGGAGGCCTGGACCAGAGGATCCCCAGAGATCAACCTCACCCATTTTGTTCTTCTGTGGTTTCCAACCTTTGGACCCATCTACCAGATGTATGTTGATGTTACCCTGTTGTTCCTTGGTGGCTAAACCTTTGTTGCTGGTATATGGCTCCGTAAGTCAGTGAATGAAAGGGCAGGGCCCTCCCTGATACTGAGCATCTCAGTACAGTGCTACCAATAATAATGTGCACTTCTAGGAATCATTTTTAATGCCTATGAAATGCCTTTGAAGAGTGTCTACTTCCACTTAGAAATGCAGCCATTTCAAAGTTATTTGCTGATTTTGTACTTAAAAACAAGGTAAGAGGTAGAAGAGAAGGGAGTTATTAATCCTTTTGATCATATGTCCACAGTTTTGGTGTCCTGTGTTGGGCTAAAATGCCTCTGGCTTTTTTCTTATTATTCAGATGTTTTCTGTTCAGCATTCTGTCTAAAAAGGTACATCTAATGACTTTTCATACATGGAAGGCCACCTCTTTCTCTCTACATTTTCCAGTAGGAGACAGAGTGGTTCACCAACAAAGAATGATCTGAGACTTCAAGCTTCCAAATTTCCTTCTGTGTTTGCTTTATCACTGCTACAACAATCTTTGTTTCTGCTCTGATGGCTGGAATAGGTTTAGAGCCAGCTTATAGGAAGATGGCTGTCTGCTTAAAAATTCTTGCAACCATCACAGACAGTGACCAACTTGCAATTGATCCTGTTCTGCTGCTTGATGCTTCTCTCACAGGCCTAGGCAGGGAATGTCTGCATCACTGGGTGATTTTCCTAAACTATTAGTCTTAATCATAGTTCCTCATTTCTCGTATGCTCCCTGCTTCACAGCTGGTTTGTATGATGATGGTTGAGTGGTCAAAGTCCTCCAAACCTATAAGCATGGCATTTTGCATCTGAAACAAATTCTGCAATCTTTTTTTTTTTAGATAAGGAAACAGTAGACTGAAGCCCCATGTAAAAAGGCATTACAGGATAGCTAAGAGGAACTACTGGTATTTTAAGAATTAATGTGAAAGTAAAAGATTATGAAATAGGACAGAGGCAATTCTGGGAAGTTCCCTTAATTCCCTTAGAGGAGAGCACGTCTTCACAGGAAAAAAACAGTTAGACACAAATCATTGCGGATAGTGTTGAAGAGTGGCTGAGCAGAGTGCTTGTTTTGCTGGTACACCACTTCCTTGGGCAGCTGCAGTGCCCCAGCAGTGGTTTTTCAGCTGGGCACACAGTCAAGCGTCGTTGCAATGTCAGCAGCTGTGTGCCAGCTCAGATGCTACCAGTATATTTGTTAACGTTGATGTGGCCTAAGTGTATCCATAGAGGGTAGTACTAAAATCACAGCAATGATTGTAGGACTCTGTTCATGGCATATTTTGTAGTGCCTTTTTAAAACCTCAGTCTTGCCCATGTTATCGTGTGAAGCCTTCATTTGTGAAGTCCCATTGACTTCCCCAAGTGCAGAGCTAATTGCATGAGAAGGATCTAAGGGGTTTACTCCTTCTCTTGATACTTCAATGAAAATTAATTTCTTATATATTATGTATGAGTAATATATTTCTGTTTGTACATTAATATTAATGTTGCATATTTTTGAGCACAAGTTCTATTCTGTAGGATTAAATTATCTTGGTAAGTAATAGTGCAGAATTCAGTTTGAGTTAAAAGTGGACAATTAAGGGCAGGGGGAGGGTCCTAAGTCACACTTTGCAAAGTGAAATTAATCAGCATTAATTCTCCAAAGAGTGGGAGAAAAGTGGATGTAGTGTTCAAATTACAAAAAAAAAAAAAAAAGAAAAAGGTATATAAAAAAAAAGATGTATATAAAAAGCTCCTGATTTTGCCTTTCTGTTAAAATCCAGAGAGCTTTTACAAAATCTGTGATGGAGAAAAGAGACAAGAGTATTCTCTTGTGCGTACTTGCAAACTATTAATTTTATTGGGCTACATCTGTTGTTGATTGTTTGTGAAGAAAGTAGTGGCTTTATTGAATGACAGTCTGTCTCAGTATGCCTTTTTTTAAAAAAAAGCAAAAAACCACCAACTTTAAAAGGGAAAAAATATCAGCTTACTCAGAATATCAGCTTCTTGAGTCCCAGAACTGCCAAGTCAAGCTCTGTTGCCTGTACTTTGATGCCACTTCATCTGCAGAATTATCAGTGTGGTGTTGGTCATAGCTCCTCCTCGATGTCCGTAGCCACACAGTGCCCCTGACACAGATGCTGATTGTTGTTTTTGGGATGCCTCTGGAAGGGTTAACAGCTCTAGGCCTTCAGAGGGTCTCAGGCTGGCCATCACCTTTGGTTTTAAGTGCAGTGTAAGGGGACAGAAAGGGGTGGGGACACTGACAGAAAGTTCAGTTGCTGATACAGTCTGCCCCAAATTCCTGGGCGCTGCTCAGCACATACATGTGCACTGCTCAGAGAATCAGCCTCACCCAGGATCAGGCCATTGCACAAAAAGACAGAAAAAAGTGTATTTACTTTTTAGATCCCAAATCAAATGCACAGCACTTTAAGCTGTTTGTATTCATAAACTATGTAAGCCTAATATGAAGTAATTGAGAAAGAAAATAAATATACAGCCATGTGCTGACAGGTTTTAGAGTTACTTTTCTGACAGGTATATCGCTTCAGAACTGAGTTTGAAAGGCCTAGAGAGAGTTAAAGGATTAGAGATCTCAAAGGGAAAAGATATAGTTTTTAAATGTGGCAAGATATGTTTTTTTTCTGTGTGGGGATGTGAGACATTGCAAGCTAATGCTCTTCGTCAGCCAGGGGAGGGAAAGGTTTGTAACTAAGAGACACTGAAGGCAGACATGATTAAATACAGAATCCAGAATAAAGGTGAAAGATAGAATAGTAGACCATGAATTCAAGCAGAATAGAGAAGGACTGCTAACATGAACCTTTGTATTTCTGACTCAATGTATTTTGTGTATGCAATAAGTACAATAACCGTAATGAAAGAGATGAGAAAAAAAAAAACACTTTCCATTTTTATTTTTGCTTACCTTATGGGATTCATTGTATTCTTTCCACAGGCATATACATTCAGACCCTATTATAATTTAAGACCCTGCTAAATGGAAACAGAACAGAAAAAATTCATATAATCTCCATTAATGTATTTTTAAAAGTAATCAGGAAATACTAATGAAAGGGTTTTGTGTGAGAATTGCAAGAGTTGGCAATTAGTCAATTAAAAAAAAAAAAAAGCAAGATGACAGTGCCCCATAAGCAAGATAAATAACTAACTATGCAATGAAACTGGCTAACATATGCTTAGTTTTCTAAGAGCTTAAGGTTTACAAAATAAGCATCCAGGAAGATAGAAAAGAAATCCTCAATTAAGGTACTGTCAAAATTAATCTGAACTCTGATGAAAAATGGCTAAATGGACAAAGCTAGGACTGTGGTTGCTCCTGTGTATCATGAAGGGCCAAGCACACTGCTAATGCTTAATAATGATGTAAAAAAAAAATCAGCTGGCAACATTAGGAGTTAGCACTGGCAAATTGCTGTCATTAGTGTGCAAGTTTTAAATGTCTTAACTTGTTATTTTCATATGATTTTTTTGGATGCTGTTCTTTTTCTCTTGTCAGGTTGCTGTTCTGTCAGTTTAAAAGGTTGAATTAACTCCACCCTTTATGTGAGGGAAACTGAGTGAATGACTGATATGGGAGAAGGGAATTAGAGGATGTGAGAGGTGTGGTATCACTCCTTTTTGACAGCAGCAGGTTGTCTCAGTGTCATTGATCCATACACTCAGTCTGTGCTAAAACTGAGGGAAAAAAGCCTTGGAAGTCCCCTTCAGTAGCATGACAAGGGCAAATAATGTAATTAGGTGTAAACAGGAGGTTATTGGTGGGGTAACAGGTACACATCAAAACCATTTTTGATAGGGCACAGAAGAGAAGTGTAAAAGGAGTATAGAACAAACTAGGGATGTCTGCAAGCCCAAGACTGTAGATGCCATGCATTAGAAGCTATAAATGATATTTTAGTTATTTCATATAGGGAATGAGTATTCAGTTAAAAGGGGCATGGGTACAGGAGATCCAAAATGGTATATGTAATCAGGGAAACAAGTACGGTTAAACAAATCCTTTGTTGTGCTAGTGGCATATCGTGCCCATGGAGAAGAATGAAGTACAGATTAGAGGTAATATAATGGAGTATAATATACAATAAATTACATACAAAAATATCCATTCCAAAATTCTCAGTGAAAGGAGCTGAAGATAAAAGGGAACATTAAGCAGATAAACTTGCGTTCTTTAAGAAGAAGCATCAACAACCTGGGAACAGGCCACTAAACAAACATTTAACAGGGAATATAAGGCTGAGACATGAAGTTACTGGTTTGTGGGCTTGATTTAAACAGTGAGGAACAGAAGAGGAGGGCTAATCAAAGACATGATAGAAGAAAGTTTGGAGTTAATGAAGGATAGAGGGCAAAGACTCACAGAGGGAGGATCATGCTTAAAATTTTCAATAAAGAGTATTTTGACAGAATAGCCACAAGAGCTGACAGAGAAGCCTATAAACATGATTTACCAGGATTTTAGCAAAGCTTTTGAAATGGTATAGCACAAAAGACCAATCTGTTGGGTGAATCAGTTAGGCGTAGGGAGAGATACTTTCTTTGATTAAAAAAGAAAAGAAACATATCTTGGGTATGGAAAGCACAGGAGTCTTGTGAATTGAAGCAGGTTGGTTTGGAGGGGTGTAAATAATGGAAAGCCTTAAGAACCATTATTTGCACCAATTTTGTTGAACTTATGCAGCATATCTGTAGTCTGGAAGAAAGAATAAGTAGTAAGGTAATGAAATTCCCTGATAGTACAAAACTGGGGAAATGTCAGAACAAAATAGGCAGGTGATAAAATACTGAATGATTTTGACAAGGAGGTGGAGCATGAACTGATAAGTAGCATATGCAGTTCATTTTCAAGTAATATGATGAGGCTAGGGAATAGAAAAAAAAAAAAGTATCAGTAACTCAGTTACAGGGCACAAAATTCTACACAGAAGTAGTTTCTACATACTTTTGATGAACTTCTGAGTAGAATTGTAAATCCTCTAGTAGTGTGGTTATTAGTTGTTTTGCTTTATTTATAAAATCAAAGCAAATAAAATTCTATGCACAGAATTGAAGTACCAATTGAAAGTTCATATTCCTGATCTGTTTATAAAAACAGCAAAGTCTAATTTCACATAGCATGGACACTCTGGGCACCTTTATAGAAAAGAAATTCAGAAGACTGCAGAGTGTTAAGTGAGGATTTAGACAATAATTAAAGGTCTAGGTGACATTAATTATTCAAAAGGTTAGGGAGACACATGCCTATGCCCAATCCAAAGCTCTTTAAATGAAGTCACAAATTTGAATGCTGAAACACTTTAAAATGGTTGTGAAAACAGGAATGCAACAGGCACCCAATGCTCTTGTGAGACATTCATCCAAGTAGTTACTCTACTACAGTGATTTTGAATGGTCTCAGGAATGACTTGGGCCTCAGATTTACACTCAGCATTGAGGAAACAAATTGGCACTTAGGTTCTTGACAGGAGAAGAACTGATTATGTATTATGGGCTTGTTTATTGGAGAGTTTTTATTAAAAGATGAGGTGATAATAATAACAATAATAATAATTAATATTATCATCATTATTATCATTATTATTATAACAAAAGGAAAAGTTAAACCACTTTTTTAATCCCATGTGCCTTCCTCCTCTGAAACAAATCTTTGAGAGTTTTTGCAAGACGGCACAGTTTAGAATGCATTGCATCTTCTCCATTTATTAAACTGGTTCTGTCTGAGTCCACACAGAAATGTACTGGCAAGACCATTCTGTGACCCACCCTTGCTGATTTGAAATTACTCTCTTACAGGAAATATCTGTCAGCTTTTTTCTGTGTTTGTAGGGAAGAATGACAATATTGTCATTCTTTTGTCTCCTCAGAAGACTGACAGGTGTCCTTTGGGAAAAGCAGCTGTGGCAGGTTAGGGTGTAAGTGCCCTTAGCTGTCCACTTTTCATTGTTGTGTGGAATGGATATGCTCAGGGCTGTGAGCAAGAGTAGCAGGGCCTGGGGTGCCTGCTCAGTCCTGCTGAGTCCTCCACATGCTGGTGGCTTGGGCAGAGGGGCAAGGGAGCTCAGCAAAGATTCCCTGCTGCTAACAGCTGCAGCAGGACAAGACAAGGATGGCTGTCACAACTCTGAGCTCCTTTCTATTCAGAGCCATCTTGCACTGCAAAGGCTGAAGACACTCAGAGAAATTCAAATGCCTCCTTGAGTCACAACCCAATTTTTCTTCTGTGGTGTGTCACACAAGTGCTGCAAGGCTTCTTTCCTCCTGTCCAGGCAAGGGCCATGAAGCTGCAACACCTCAGGGTTCATTTCTGTCTTATGCCCCCAAGTTTCCCCTTTTTGTGAACACAGTGTAAAGAGGGGCTGGGTCTCCTCCCACATCTCACCCTAGTAGGGGATTGGAATCAGCCATGAAGCACATCAGGACCCAGGAACTCCTGTGAGCAGTTCTGAGTCCTGTGGTTCTGACAAAGCTTGTGAGACTAATATGTAACTTGCAGCAAACAAGGACTTCCTTAGGACATGAAACCTATGGAAATAAGTATGTGGGTTTTGTTCAACATGATGTGAAAACGACTGGGTTTGATCACTTTGAAAATCTAGGAGTAAACGGAATTTACTGAGTATGCTTTTAAAATAAAAACTTCATCACGCACAAGTTTAGACACTTTGAGATGAGTGTGTGTTGAGCTAATAAAAGTTGATGTCAACATTTTAGAATATGCTTGGAAACAAAAAAGAACTAGTGCTTGATCAAGCAGCAGTCACAAAAACAATCTTCCCTTCATGATAAAATGAAAAACTCTCTGTGTGATTCTGCAAATATGTCAGATCATTTTGAACAGGCTAGTAAGTGCTAGTAAATTATTATTTTTTGTTGTTGTCAAATCACTTTAGCACTTTAGCATTTGACTTCAAAAAATCCCCAACCTTTGTATGTGTTGTCTTTATGTACATCAGTCATAATTTTGCTGACAATTCTTGACATGCACTCTGCATTGCTCTGCTAACAAGAGAAAAGACCAGCCATTACATTTATGTTTCTTTGTTTTTCAACAAAGTCACATATCAGGAATAATGCTAGGGGTATGCTAATAAACAATACATAGTGCCAGTCATCAGGGAGCAAGAAATATTTTCTAACTAGTTCTAAAGGGAAACAATGTTTTAAAAAAAGGGAGAGTGATTGTTATTTATGCAATATTGTTGTTCTATATGTCAGCATCAAAAAGCATCTTGTAAAGAGCTTAGCATAATAAATCGTTGGTTCTGACTGTCATTATTTAGAGGTCTTTGCTAGATCTAGATGTAGTGCAGTAAGGTTAAATTTACCAACATATAATAGAAAATCCTTAGACTGAATCTGATTCTCTGCCAATGTTACCAGTATTGTCACAAGAACAAAAAAAGAGAAAAACTATTTTATCTTTAAAACCAGCTGTCTTTACAAAGACAGTAACAGTAACAGTAACACTAAGTCAAAGCAGATTTGGTTTCTGGGTGTCCATTGATTTTTGGTTGTCTACATAATGATTTAATTTTGTTAAATTTTGAAAAACTAAGGTTAATTTAAATGAAAAACAGCAAAAATAGTCTTATGATCGTTTCCACTATGAAGAGATGCAGCACATTTTATTGTCATTGAGAAAATTAAAATAGCCTCTGTGTATGTGAAGCAATGGGAGATTTGTAAAGAGGAGCCCACAGGAGCACTTAATTTCAGAGCTGACTTTGATTAGTCGCTAATTTTTCAGTTAACTTAGTAAGGCAAAACAACATATGTTTGAAAATTTTTTATTTTCCTGCCTAAAGGCTTGAAGTAGAAAGGTTCTTATTAGATGGGTACTTTCTCTGTCTGGGACAGGGCATCTAAATTTAGATGCTGATAAAAAATCCAGCAAGTCTTTATTGCTATTTGGAGTCAGGTAAAAAAAGCCAGCACCCTTTAAAAAATATAATTGATAATACCAGCTGCATAAAATTCTTCACAAGTTAAATATATACAAGAGAGGCTGTATTTTTGATGCACGTTATCCAGTGAACCCTATTTCTTCTCCTACTAATATATGGGAAATCTGCAATTTAATACATCTGTGCCAGATTCTTGTGACTTTACATTCTTTAAAAAATATGTGTTTTTCTGTGTTTTTTTCTTCCACTTTTTGCTGATGTAGGCAAGGTGCCTGTGGCTGTGCAGAAAGATCTGTGTCTCTTGAGTTACTGCCTTGATGTGGCAGTTCAGGGCTTACCTTGACTTTAGTGCATCTTCAAAACAGGAATTGAGCTCTTCAAGGTAACAGGACTGTTACCTTAGGACTTGAGTCCTTGATACTACAATTATTCAGTTGAATAATTTTATGAATCTGACTTGTCTCATTAGATGCCTGGATAACTGCAGATTTTAAGTCTTATGAAGGAAAAAATAAACCTTACTTTGAATACATTCTTAGTTTTCACTTTTAAAACATTGCTTTCCAATATCAACTCTCTGGCCAATTCAGATCAAGAAAAATAATGAGAGAAAATGCTGTTACATTTTTAGGTTGTTGAAATGCTTGGACAAGTTATATACCTTGTAGAAACATAGAAGAGCAGATCTTTTTTGAAAAACATCAAGACAGAATTGAAAAATGTGGTCTGTGCTCCAAATAGAGCAGGGTAATGCGTTTCCTGGTTTATGATGAAATTTGAGCTGTATACACCATGATTTTTAAGTAAGTCAAGCCCAATCTAATGTGGCCAGAAGGCATGCTCTCTGGCTATATTCCAGTCAGGCTTCCCAGTTTAATACAGGCTTGCCAATAGATATTATTGAAGAAAATGCCCTGATTCAGGAGCTTTTTGTCCAGACTAGCTGTGAGGTTTTCCTCCTTGAAAAAGCCAGTCTGATGGACCACTTAAAATGTGTGGTGCAGAGGAGACTCTGCAGCCCCACTGAAAATGAGAGAAGCATATTTGTAATTTCTGTGTTTTGTCATTTCTTCTCCCTTGTTATGTAGTGGATCTAATCCATTGGTGTAAAATGAAAAATCCACATCGATTTCAGTGTTTGGCTTACATCCCATGTATCCTCATTCCATTTTGCCTTCCATGAGTGTGGTACTGATGTTTTAGCAATACTAATGTATCCATGGAGTTAGGAAGTTGACAACAATCTCTACCAATTTTCAAAAAACTCAAATGAAAGATACTACAGAACATGTAGAGTGTTATTTTTTTTTATATTAATAATTAAGCCTTAATGAAAGCACTGCTAGAGAGCTTTAAATGACCACTGTGACCACTGGGTATTTTGAGTTTTAATGGAATTATTACAATTGTATGTTTCAGTAAATTTTATCTACCCTTGTTTCTTTAGAAGAAGACCTACCAGTGCATCAAATGTCAGATGGTTTTCTACAATGAGTGGGATATCCAAGTTCATGTTGCAAACCACATGATTGGTAAGTGAGCACTAAAACTTCTCAAAGACGAATAGCCATTTTTCTTACTCATTATCACCATTGTCTCTAAAATTAAACAGAGTTAAGGAGAAATTAATTGTGGATCCATCAATGATTAACTTAGGCATGATTGATTTTTTTATTCATATTATTAGACTTGATAAAGCATTAGCATATTTTATTTTCTGCAAGGGCTAGTTTAGACTTCTGCAGAGAATTATATATCCACTGCCAGTCAAAACACAGGTGATTAGCAAATTAAACTTCTAATCATTTTTGCATTATTGAAAACAAACTAACAGGAATGGTTAATGAACTGGATGTTAGCTTTCCGTAGAGTTTTAGACAGGTTTTAATTTCAGAAGTTATTATGGTAATGACACTACTGTGTACTTCTCAAGCACCTCAGTACCAAAATCAAAACTGGTGAGTTTTTGTCATTAGGAAACATAAATAATTCAAATGGCCATAAAATAGTATTGTTTGCTATGTTTGAGCAGTCTGGAAAAAAAATCCTGAATATATCTGTATACAATTAAATACTATAAATCATTTGAAAAAGTAAGGAATTGTAGTATACAGTAATGTAATACACTCTTTAAGTTATAAGCATTTAAAAAACCATCTTTTAGGATTCCTGAGTCCTGATGTTTACAAAGCTGTTACAGTTGTAAATTGGAATAAAACAAAAGCTGCTTTTTCTTTGATATTCATATTTTCCTATTATTTGCTGATTCCCCTAGGTTTACCCATAATGTTTTCAATTTAGTAACTACTCAGTAATAGCACTAAGAGTTCTATCAGCCAATTAAATTTATCAAGCACATCATTTGCTCACTAATAAGATAACATTGCCAGGATTGTCTCCTGTATTTTTTTAGTCTTTTTTCCAAATTTCGCTTTTCAAAACAGAGATAGGTACCACTGATTTTTTACTCCTGCTTCTATTATGCTGGTTTTCTTGCTAAAATTGAATAAAATCTTGCAAAGCACAGACCAAAAAATATAGTATGGAAGCTAGTAATTATATGTCCAACAAAAGAGAATTTGCTTGATTTTTCTGCTTTCCAGTCTGGTGGTAATTCTTTTTTTTCTTTCAAGGTATCATGCAGATTCTTCCATGAACACTTAGCAATTTGGCTGCACTGTAAAAGAAAGTTATCTGCCAAAACTTAATGGCCCATTTCTGTGGGTACTTTATTTAAGTTGTTACACATTTAGGACATAAACATTTTATATTTTTCATAAAAATGAATAAATGTAAATGACAAACTGGTTTTGTAAAGGAGACAAGAAATTTACCTGTTAGGTTAAGCCTTAGTTTTGATATCTTGTGGTTTTGGGTATGAAATAATGAGTTGCTTCAGAGTATTCAATCTGTGTCAGTAATGGAATTTGAAAGTACGGTACTACTAACAACAGAACTCACCATTTCTGATGTTTTATTTGAGTCCAGTGTTTGAAATGTTTTTAATTGTAGCATATAGTGATGCTGAAACTTGACGGGAAATATGGATACTGTTTATAAGGGATGATGCTGGAATTGATGATGTGTTTGCTTGCTACCCACTTCCCAGATGCCTCACATTTTTAGAATAGGAGCTCACTTATTTCATGAAATACTCTGATTTATTTTTCCCTCTATTTTCTGGATGAGTTCTATTAGAGAGTCAGAATGGGAGGAGCAAAATGGGAAGAGAATCAGTAAAGCAGGACAAATCCATTTAGCTGGCTTCAGCCTGCAGATCTGAAAAGACGTATTTTCTTAAACTGAGCTATTAACTGCCTGTGTTTAATTTCTTAAAGCTGGATGAGGCTGAATGAGAAAGAGAATCTTTTAAAAAATATTTAATTGTTTTGTCTGTGTTCTATCTAATCATGCATGATATTACTTCATGACATAACCATAGTGACACAGATTTAAACGTGCTTAATATAAAATCTTCCCAGTGAAATGAAGGAGCTTGCAAAACATGCAGGGAGATTTGCCAGTCATGCGTGTGGTAATCTGTGTTCAGTGGAAGATTCTTATCTTCACTGCCAGACTTTACAGTGCAGCTCCTAATGATGTAGCCTCGATTAAGCAAATGTGAGGGGATTTTGTGTTGGGGTGGTGTGAAAGGAATATTAGCGTTCTGGAGAGTTTTGAATGTGACCTCAGAATCGAAGCGCAAGGAAAAATAATTTCTGATCTCCAATTCTGTTAGTCTTCTCACCACTAATTGGATTTTTTCCTTAGCTATCTTTCTCATTTCACTCTCCCCCCTCCCCTATAATTTATATCATTGTTCACAGGCCTTTTTCCAAGATCACATTCTGTCTAGAGAGAAAGGTTCAAGGAGTCACATCAAGTTGTTTTTAACCAGCTTTAGTTTATGTACATCTGCAGGTATTCTTACAGTATTTATACATAATACAGAAAACATGCCCACAAACACATTTGTGTGAATAAACATAATATATACCTTAAGTTACCTGTGTGCATATCATATGTAGATTGAGAAATATATTAGAACAGGCACTGGAGTGAATATTGGCTTGTTGACACAGCACATTAAGCAAACAAACAAAAAAAATGGTTTGTTGAAGACATTGGTCCCTTCCTTTTTTACATGTATCTGATAAAACATGTCTTCTTGCCCTGATTTCCTAGTAGGTGATTGGCAGAACAGCATGTATTCTCTGGAAAAAAGAAAGTAAGCTTCAGGAAGACACAGAGAAAGAAAGGGTTTGAAATGCAAGAGAAGGGCAAGATAATGTGGCAAAACAGGAGTTAAAAATCAAACGGTGTGATAATTCCTAGATCAGATGTAGGGGCCATAAATGCCTTTACAGACATCATTGCACAGTGTCAGGAACTGTAATTTCCTCTCATAGTAAGATGTTCCCATCATCTGTGTTGTGGTTATTGATGGATGTAGTGTCTTCTTACCTGAAGGACTCCATAATCATCATTTAGAGAAAAGGGGAGGCACCTGGGACATGGGACAAATGTGAAAGTCATCTGCCAAACTCCACCCCGCAATGAGTAGGAACCACTGACAGAGATAATGCTCAGCCAACTGAGGGAAACAGTTGCTGCTCAACATTATTATGCAGTTTGAAAGCCTGAAAAAGTTGATGGTGTCCCATCTAATCACTGTGCCCCTTGAACATGATCCCGGGATGTAACCTGAGTTCATGTTGCTAACATCCACAGAGAGAAGTTGCATTATGGAAGGTCACTGAGGCAAAGCTATACTTATAAAACCCCAGTGTGAAACTTAGACTTTTAAATAAGGCAACTGGAATTACTTTATTGGCTAAAATAGCTCCACTGAGGGTAGGTATTTTTAGGTTGTATGTATGTGTGTGTTTTTGTCTAATCAAATATAATCTCAACTAGACATTTAGCAGGGGAAGAGGGATTAGAGGCTATTTGAAAAGCCTCTTACTCTTCTTTGTTAGGAGAGCATATAGCATTTTTACAGATTTTATTATACATTTCAATCAATTCAACAAGAAGGATTATGCCACCTAATGGAAAATAAAATCTGCCGATGACCCAGCGAAGTGTACCTTAAGTATCTTTGACAACAATGCAATTTGCATATACAAGTTATGTAATAAAAAGATGTCATAGGGGCAGCTTTCTTTTAGTAACTATACATTTACTACTTCTAGAACTTTACATTTTAGAACTGTTCTGCAGTCTTTAATCAAGTCTTCCCAACATCTTCATGATGAGGTGGGGCAGTAAGCCTTTTCCATTGAATGGATGAGGACAGAGGCATAGAAGTAGAAACCCTTGCTTGCATTAAGTGAACTTAAATTCAAGAGTTCTGACTTCCAGATCTGTCCACACATTTCCAGACACTGTGCTTCATCAAGCAGAGCCTGTGTTAGCTTAAACTACTGTTGCGTCAGGCTAGGCTAGGGGATGCTAGCAGACAGAAAACAAGGGATCATGTAGGGATTTTTAAATAGGCCCTGTGTTTTGGCATTAGTTTGAACCTAGATGTAGGCATGTAGTTTTGTCTGGATAACTGTAAGTATGATTGCCAAATGAAGACCTGTCTTTTGGTGTGTGTACTGAAATTTGTGAGTGAAACAATTTCCAGCTTTTGGGTGGGAAAGGAGGAAACATAAATCCAGGTTTCATATGGGTTTAGAAAATGTTGGCATAAATGGTATTTCTTCAGTTGTCTTTTTTACCTTTTTTATGTGGGTGGAATACACAGCACTTTTAGCAGCTTTCTTTGAGAAAATTCTATTTCTGGGTACGTGGTGTCTGTGGAAAAGAAGCTTTCTGGCATTCCTTTGTTTTCATCACATAGTTTACAGTTGGCATTTGACCTGAGAGAGTAGGAAAAGAGGCTGCCATTGTTTGTGTTCTGTTTGATGCACTCAGCTGCTCCTCCTATTATTTTCAATGTTATTTTAAGAAGACATGCTAAGCATTGTTTCATCTTCAACTGATTCCTTTACATCTGTAGTATTTGATGCAGTTTGGTGTAAATAGACTAAACAGTTACTGTAGCAGTTGCCTACAATTTTGCACACATACATCCAGCATGGCTCAGAACTGGGGGAGTTCAGGAAAGGAATTACTCCATATAAAATTATGGGGCTCAACAGCAGTAGTGAAATTTGTAAGTGCTCTGAGAAAAGTGCTGTTAGGCATGAGATAATGTAAAGAGATGACATTGCCAAGAACTATTTATGAAGAGCTTAATTTTTTTCACTCTGATAATTCTTGACCAATAATTACCAGCTTCTAATTATCTATTTTAGTTAGAAAGAAATTTCTATCACTATGGAGGTTGGCATTGCAACTAGCGCATAAATCCCCAAAGAGGTAAATGTGTTCCAAACAGCCACAAACAACTGTCTCATGAAACATAGTGAGCAAATTGCGAGCCGCTGGCTGTGCACAACAGAGCAGCACATTTACCATTGAGGACTGATCAGGCTGACAAAGAGAATGATAAAAGCCACAATCTTTGTAGTTTGCTGCTACTTGTGTTGATGGAGAAAGCAAGCCTCAGTGTCATAGCAAGAGCCACTGCCCCTCTGAAGAGCTGGGGAGCAAAAGGGAAGGATTCGGTGCCTTTTTGAAACCCTGCTTTGTCAGTTTCTAAATATGTCATTTCTGATAAGTAAACGGACTATTATTTCTTTAACCTTTTCAGTATAATGTATAAAACCCATTTTGTGAAGTCTGTTGTGGAGGGTTTGTCTCAGAATGAAAGATGTTAGGTGGCATTGAGCAGGGTAGCAGATATAAGCAGGAGGAGAGAATGGAAAAAGGGAATGGAGAAAGCAGTGCTGAGCACTAAAGTTAGAAAGCAAATGGGAAAACAGGATGAAGAAATCCTGCAGGTGACAAGAGAAATTCTAGTTTGCACCAGTAAATAAATACTTCAGATCTCAAGTAACCAAATCTATGCTGAAGCAATTGGAGCTTAAAAAGAAGAGTATATAGAAAATGCAATCTAATATTTTAAGTTTCCTGTAAATAAATTTTACAGGTTTTTTTTTAAAATACCAAGTAGTGTGTAACCATTAGAAGATGTAAAGACACATTTTAGTGCAACTCATGATTTTTTATTTTCTCAGCCACAGTGATATAATATGTATATATGCTTGTGTGTTGTGTGGATGTGCATGTTTGCATTATGCATGTATTAACTGCATGCATAATCAACCTATACAAATAAATCATCTTATTTGCCTCACATTATGGTATGTGTGGACAATGTCACAGATGTCAAGACAAAGGAAATACCTCAACTGGCTTTCTGAAAATCAGCCCGAGAAAATTCTTGCATGGTTGTAATAGCATGTGGCATTCACACGTTCTATTATTTGCCTAATGCCTAAGGTCATCAAAACCCCATGATTTTCCTTTCACTTATGCAGAAAGCTGTGCTGAGCAACTAATACTTGTTGCACCATGTTGACCTCAAGTAATACATCTTCAGAACCTCAGACTGATCACTCTACAGTAAATCTGACATTGTAAAGTTCCTCTTAGCTGAGATTTGGAGAAAAAGGATCCAAAGATATAGATTTAGACACTAAAAGAGGAAGGAAGTGAAGACTTCCTTTTGTTAGTCCTTTTTCACTGGCTTTTGAGTAGCAAAAAATTGAAATTGTCCATTTATAGTGAAGAGAGTGATCATACCCTCTTAGCATAAGGAAATCATTTGAATCTCCTGTTTACAGGCAGAGCTGACATGAAGTCATATGAAAGTTAGAGGAAACTTGGTCACCTTGTCTGAGGATATGTAATTGAAATACCCAGGAAAATCAGCATTTGGAGTTAAATCTGAGAAAACGTAGGTTTATTTCATGAGGAGCTGGGTTACAAAATAGGCAAAATCTGGGCTGTTTAATACTAACAGGAAGCTACTCTCCTGTGGGCAATGCTGGCTTATTTGAAAAGCCCATAAAGGGTTTCTGCATGGACCATACAAAAGGGATACTTTCTCTTTAATAGCCATCTGTACAGGAGAGATGAGAAGTGGGCCAGGTCATCTCTCCTCAGCTGTCATGATATTAACGTAGGTAATGGAGCAAGCTCCGCGTTCTGCTGGGTGTTGTTTTTCATAGATGTTCATCGATTTACACAGATAATTCTATTTATTTCTTAGAGTTGGTCCAAGCAAACCAGGCAGAATAACAAACACCAAAGCATTTCAAATGACTTTATCTTTGTTGTTTTGTAATGTAACTTTTGTCTAAAAAATGGTGTCACACCTACTGTGCAGATGGCTGCATGATTTGTAAACCAGCCAAAACATTTAAACAAATGTGTGATCTGGGGATAGATTAAATAAAGGATAAAATGGAGTGTGGACCACAAATTCTAATAATCAGATGATTTTAAGTTGTGTGTGGTGTGGAGCGATGGTAGCGGCGATAGCAGGGAACGCTTGCCAATGACAGCAAGGTGCCTTACAGATCTCAGGATGGAGCCTGTGGCCTAGTAGGCCTCAGTCTGAGAGCTGCACATTTGCTGTACAGCTGGCAGCTCTGTATGGGGACATCAGATAAAACTTATGTAAAATGAAGTGTTATTGCTTAGTATGAAATTGCGTGGGGAGGGAATTTGCAGACAGTAACTGAAAACAGAATTCATGGTACCAATGAAGCAGACTGTAAATATGAAGAGGCTTTAATTATCTGCGCAATTTAACAAAAAATTCAGGATGTATTCGGAAGTGGCAAAGGCAGCTGTACACACGTTCCAGCAGCACCATTCACTGGTCTGCAGGTTCTGTGCATCACCTATTGGGGCTATGGGTGCCCCATCCCTGCCACCCCCCGTCCCCAGGTGCTGGCTTTCCCTGCTGAGCTGCTCTGCTTGGATCTGGCGCTTCCTTTCAGGGGTTTGAAGCAGAAACAGCTCCTTAATTTTTGAAATAGCTTTCAGGAAAGGCTCTCCAGGCTTGTAAAATCACAAATGGTTCAGACAGGACAGTCTGCAAACAACCATGAATCTTTTTTTTTTTTGGGGGGTGGAGGGGTTGTGCAAGGGAGGAATGGGAGGCTTTGAACTTTGGACTCAAAAATGTTAAGAAAATAGAATGCAATTGTTGTATGATTAAATAATGTTAGTAGTAATACTAATAGTAATGCTGAAAATAATACTAGAAGGAGCATCTGAAAAATGTCCGCAATTCAGGCTGGAGTTCATCCTTTAAGGAAATGAAGCAAAGTGCTTGGAAGCTTTAGATTTTCCTGCAAAAGTGCCTGTGGCATGAATAGCACTCGATGAACAGGATGCTATGGAAAAGCAGTGCCAGGCAGCGCGAAAGTTGCTCCCTACCCTCCACCTGCTGTAAGATTCTCCTCGGAGCAATGGCAGTGATACACTGTGCGTGTCAATACTTAGGCACCACAGGCTGAATTAATGGCAGGGTGTCAGCCTCCCTTTTGTTCTTTGCTGGCCATTTTCACTGCGGGCTTTCTCTGGGAGCCACAGCACATTCCTTCGGCCGCATTCGGTTGTCAGCACCGAGGGCAGCCTCACCATCGCCTTTCCAAAACGCCCCTGTTCTGAGCAGGGAAGCCTCCAATTCTTTAGGGGAGCTTGTCCCAGAGCTTCTCCCCGCGATGTAAATGCGGGAAGCGCAAAAAAAAGAAGCCAATGTTGAGAGTGGGTGTCGAGCTTGAGCTGCTCATATTGTTGCATTTGGTGAGCTGACGGGGTTTCGTAGGTCACCTTTAGAATTATGCCTATGACAGCAGTAGCTACCTGCCAAGATTGCAAGGTATCTCACAGCTCTCAGGATGGAGCCTGTGGCCTGGTAGGCCGCCGTTGGAGGGGCACACATTTGCTGTACAGCTGGCAGCACTGTATGGGGCAGCAGTGTGGGCTGTTAGGGAGCTGGAAAGGAGACAAGCATGAAATTTCCTCTAACCCCAACTCTGTTTTTCTGTACTGTTGGCTGCTTCTCAGTTCCTTGACAAAAAAACCAATCAGGCACCCTTTAATCCGCCTGTGATTACCAGTGGTATAAAAAGAGAAGCATAATGAGGAAAAATGCCTCGTTTTGTTGCCTTCAAAAGCCAACAAATTGGAGTTAACTTGACAGGAAGTGGCTTAATAATTAGATTATTTATTTATTCCTGACACATATCCCCCTGTTACTAGTCTCAGGAGATCCTGTAGATGGTACGATTTTCAAGCTGCCATTACTTCGCTGTCTTCTGTGAACAAAGAAGCTACTGTCTATCAGTCAATTAAATGCACTCTTTAAGCAGAGGCTGAGAAGTCCTCAATGGATAGAGCCCTGGGACATTGTGGCTGATGATTCCTTTCTCTGTACTGTACATCACACTCTCAACTACAGTCCCCACAGAGATGGAATAAAGTCATGCATTAAAATATCACTTGTTGATTTGTTTGCTAATGAAGAGCCATTGAAATGTTTGTGTGTTTCTGTGGCAAAATTGTTGATAAAAGGACTACTTGCTTGCATATCTTACTTCATCTTCAGGAAGTGCTTATTTAAGACTTACTAAAATTAAAGTCAACAAATTAAGGAAAAAACAGAGAGATGGATAATATTGGTTTACTTGCAATTCACATCAATGTAAATAACACTGAGGACAGCAAGAAGAGAGAAAGGGGAATAATAGTGCTTCAACCATGTCTGTAATAATTTTCTTCATCAGTAAGAATAAGAATCCCTGATCTTTTTTTTCTAGTACAGTAGTGAGCACCCAGATAATAAATACAAATATTTTTTATCAAATTTACCAAATAATAAAAATGCTAAAGTATTCATTTTAACATTAACCTATGTAAGAAAAGGGGGGGGGGGGGGGGGTTGGGGGGGGTGGCGTGTCATGAAAAAGATGAGGTTTTTTTCTCTTCTTTGCATTTCTTTAAATATGCTGAGTTATAGCAAAAGCTTCCATCATTTAGAGATTGTCTGTGTGCAGCAAGTAAGCCACTTATCTGAGAAAAGTACCACCATGCTGAAATAGTTACTAATGCTGGTTAAGGATGCATGCTTAATGCAAAATCACCAAAGTTATTTGAAACTGGGGCTTAAAAATACTCTTAGCCTCCCCACCCACCCTCATCTACCCACCAGGCTTTTTTATGGGATTTCATAATCTCTGCCCTTCCACCACTCTTCTTCCATCCACCAAAAGCCCAGGTCAACAAAGTGGATGGGAGTGGATCACATTTTATGCTGGGCTGGAGAGAGGGAATATTATTTTTAGTTGTTTTTTTACAGAAGTTGATATATATGAATATCTGTCTTCACACTGAAAATCATTAATTGCCAGCCTCCATCTAAAGTTGATGCTGGTCTTATGCGGCTCATTTTAAAGAGCTGTATTTGCTCTGAAGAAGTACAGATAGTGCTGTGGCAGTTCTCCAGAATTTAGCATCTATATGACCATTTGCACCTACATATAGAGCTATAAGTGCTATTATACACACACATATGTATATATATATATATATATATATATATATATATATTTCGTATATACAGAGTCACTGCATCTAGGATTATTGTTTTCAATGAACTTAACAACAAGCTATAGGGAACTAATTCAAACCAGACTTAAACTGGAGTGTTTCTTATTCTTATCCTGTTATTCCAACTCATTTTATTAGAAAAAGCTTAGATACTCAGAGGTGTTCTATAATAGAAAATGAATTTGAAACCCATTCATTAATTGGTGATTAATACATTTCAGGATTAGTTTAAGCAAGGCCCTACCTCCTGCCCAGTCAAGTATGGTCTGG
This sequence comes from Cyanistes caeruleus, assembly GCF_971803275.1. Classification (NCBI taxonomy): domain Eukaryota; kingdom Metazoa; phylum Chordata; class Aves; order Passeriformes; family Paridae; genus Cyanistes; species Cyanistes caeruleus. The sequence continues at coordinate 46,429,216 of NC_141701.1, forward strand.
TTAATATCCAATTATCTGCACCTTCGTACTTATTATGTCTTAATATTTCGGATATGATAACCAGAAACTTGAGAATAATGCTAATGAGGAGCATAGAACAGGAATTAACTGGTGACACTCTCAATGATCCTTACTGAGGAAACGAACTCCTTCAGTCTCCTCAGCACAGTGGCTGAGCTACCACCTCACTTTCCATAAGCACTGCTTTCAGTTCAGCCATTATGGGAGCTTAGAATTATATTTGTGTTAAAATCCTTCTTTTTGCATGCTTCATAGACCATCTATGGTCAAAAGATGCTCTGCACATCCTTTTTCATTTGTAGAGCTACTTTCTTTAAGTGGAGCCGGTAGAAATTCAGCAGTAAAGTAAAATGGTGATACCTACTTTGAAGAAAAGCTGTTTTGCAATTGAATGCACCCTCTTCTACACATGGGCATATTCACATGTATTTAAGCTGAACTAGCTATCATGTCCTTCAGTTTGTAAGACTGGTGTTTCAGCAACCAGCAAATTAGAGATACACATCTGTGAACTACAAAAACTGAAACCCCTAATTCATAAATGTGAAATGTAAATACTGCTAAATTAAAATTTTTCATGCACAAAATGGTCAGGCCCTTAGCATTCAGTCTCAGGATTCTAGTATTATATGCCCTTCTAGTGGAGCATGCAAATAAAACCATTGCTCCAATGTATCAGTGGGGCAGAAATTAGTAGTTCTGTCATGTGGCCTGAAACTAACATAACTATAGAGGTAATTTCAACATATAAAAAGAAAGGAAGAAGAAACATTCCTTTTTGTAAATTTTCTTTTTCTTAACCGAGCTGCCATTTGAATATATTGTGCAACTCAGGGCATTATAAGAAGCCCCAGAGGAAATGAAGCAGTGGGCAGAATGAAGACTTGCTCAAAAGTTCAAAGCTACATAACACATTATTTTTATCAAATGAATATAATCTGATAGTTATAGTACTTATCCAAGAGACTTTACAGAATATGCTATTCACGGTGTGTTGGACAAAGCTTAGTTCACAACACTGCCTCATTCACTGTGTTTATGATGAAAGGTACCAGCCTCATGTTTAGATTAGACTGAATGATAAAAGGAACAGTATATTTGTGTAATCAAAAGCAATCATAAAGCACATATGCAGTGGCCAGAGTTAAGGATATGCCTGTAACATCCTGTTTTGGCTTTCTTTTTCCAGTTCCTAGCCACACAATTCAAATTTTCTGTCACACAGCAATTCAATAGAGTGTTGAAGTTCAGGACCTCAGCAGTATATTCTTAATATCTAGCTGTTTGGCTAGGCACCCTTTTTCCCAGCCTTCTCACAGGCAACCTTCACAATGAACCCACTGTGCTTCTGGCTTCATTGCTTTTCACTGCACACCTATGTGAGTGCCAAGACATTGGATAACAGTGCAAAAAAATCCTCCACCCCCCAAGTCCCCCAGAAGAGACTCCTGCAGAGCACTGTGTAATTTATTGAACAGCTTGGGAGATGTTGATGTTTACTACCTCGTTCAATTAGACATTCAGAGGCAATGCAGCCCTCCGTTTCCTTCAAAGTTTGGTTAAAATGCCTAACCCAAATATCACTTAGTGCAAAGTGTGATTTGCAAACTGTCATAACATGATCAAATCAAAACCAATTTTCACCAGAGCAGTTAAATACTCATCTCTTCAGATGAGTGACATTTCCCTGCCAAATTTGAACTTTTAACCCACACTACTCCTTGTGTGCTGTTACTCTTCAAGTCAGATTTAACAGGGATGGTATTCTTAATATCTTTTGATAAAAATACAGCTGAGCTTACAAAAAAAAAAAAGACTAAAATTAAAACAATAGAAAAATAAAAATAAATAATTTAGAAATTAAATAAATGGGCTTGGGCAGAGAGCTAGTCTAGAAAACTTAATCTTAGGGATACTTCTTAATAATGGAAGAATTCTCTACTTTTACCTGCTTCTGCATTTGCACTAGTGATGGAGTATGCCTAGCAGTACAGACTGGAATTGTACCGCCAGGAAAAATCCTTCATGGTGGTTCATGGGAATAAATTAGGTGACAGAAAATAGGACTCTAATTTCTATGATATGTCACCTAGGTTACCGTATTTTACATCAACTGCCTCTTTTGTGCTGCATGTGCATCTCTTTCAACCCTTGTGATGGGTCCTCCAGGCCAGCCTTTTTGTGGGCTGGTAATTTTCTTTGTCTCCTTCAAGCTAAAGCTTCAGTGGAAGAAGGTTTCTACTCTAACAAGAGAAACACTCTCAACACAGTTCAGCTGCCCTTTTTTTCTTAAATGTATCCTTTTCATTCATCTCCTTAAAAAGCAGATTTGGAAGCCTCTTTGACTCTCAATTTTCCTACACCATTATGTCTCACAAATCCAGTTAACTTTTCATAGCATCTCTCTCTCCTTTTGCTTTATGGCATTCTCCTTTCTTGTTTAGAGGGGAATTCCTCTTTTTTTCCAAGTACTGTTTTCACATCTTTGTTTGACAGGCTGCAAAGACAATTTATGTTTCGATATGTCAAAATGGGAGTCAGAATGGGTTCAAGTCTTTGGTGGTTCCAGAATTCCCAGTGACTTCTTTGCTAGCCTAGAACAAGTCACTGAAATGTGAAATGGAGACAGTACTTAGCCACAGAGATTTTTTTTTCAAGACAAATTAGTTAATGTACATTCAGAAGGGAAAGTACTGTAATGCTGTAAATAGCAAGCTATTAAATCATTTGTGTTTTTTATTATCTCTTGGCTAATGGGGAATTCTGCTGCTTGCCTTAGAGCTTCCAAATTTGGTTCATATTTCCTATCCATTTCAGAGTGTAATTTAAAGAAGAATTGTTCCTTCTCTTTTACTGTATCATCACTCCTCACAGATACTGTCCCACTGATCTATTCTTGACATCACCTCCACCACACAACAGAAATTGTCCATTTCTTCCCCAGTCAGAACCAGTTAACAAGAAGAGAGTTAACAGAAATTGTGATGGCTTCCATGAGTCAGTAACAATGTCTTACTCTTATTCAGAATTTTTCCTTTGTCACTGCAGTTCTGAAAGTTGCTTCAAAGTCCATCTGCTCTTCAGATCCTGTACCCTGTACAAATCTCTTTCTCAATTCCTATATATTGTCCTATCATATAAAAATGATTCTTTTCTCCCTTACTTAGACCAGTTGGATTTCTTTGTCTTTCTCGGCTGTTGTTAATTTGCAATCAGTTATAGATGTGCTTTTGTAATGAGTTTGAGAGTTCACACTATAAAACGTATTGTCAGTCTTTAGCGTCAATCTCTTATTGTGGCATTCAGCTAAGTCTTGTAAAAATGACACACTTGTGCACCTTTCAGGAGAGTTTTAATTTTTCAGTATTCTCTGCTGAAATTACTTTTTTTTTAATCTATAGTTGTGATTCAGTACCAGCTATAGCTGGCACCACAGACCCTGTAGCTTTAAATAGTGTGCCTTAATATTGCCCCCTTTGTATGCTGTATTATAATGAAGCAACATCACTAAATTGCAGTGAAGGGTGATTGTTGCATGGGGATGACTACTACACCTTGGGGTCTATTTGCACCAGATTATTTCTTTATTGTTGTTATTACAACCCATCTTCTTTACTCTCTTGTTACCAAACTTGCTGTTGGACATCCATGTAGCACAGGGGATCTTTAAAAACATTTTGGACATCCATTTGTCTCTTAGGTACACACCAATGACTGTTCAATTCCAGGCTCTGGTATCCTGTGTGGCTTTGTAATACTTTAAGTGATGGCAGCTCGGTCTGTTCACATGACTTGCAGTGCTCTTCATGATCTGGTCTTAAAAAAAATTAGTTTGTTGCTGATAGAAGTGACAGACATTTCTTGCTAACCATTTTCAGACAGGAGCAATACTAGATTTATAACAACTGGAACATGCTTTTTACCTTCCTGCTATTCCCCATACATTTTACAATACAGAAGAGTGTAAGAATGATTTTGCTCGAGCTGTTTTCTTTCCTTTTGGCACTGTGGTCACATTCAAAGAAAGAATTATAGCAGTGGTGTCAGTTTATCATCCAGTGCCATGACCACGAGGAACCTTCTGCAAAATTCATTTCACCCAAGCAAGCAAAATTATTATTATTATTCTGAAGATACAAATATTTTAATAAAGACACTTCCTTTCAAAGATCTTTTCAACCTACGGTCACAATGTGTTAACAGTGATTTCAGCAAGGTAAGAGTGCAGATTTCTGCCATAGCTGTGCAAGAAGGAGTCTTCCTCCATGCAGACAAGTTTTAACTGACTATTCATATGATAAAGTGTAGGATAATAATTTATTTTGTATGTGTGGAGGTGAAGGAATTGTCCTGTGTTCTACAGCCACAGGGCAGCTCAGAGGACCACCACTGACACATTTACTGGAGGTACAAAGAACCATTGTCCACTCCCACATGCCCTCACTGCCTGATCACTTTGATACATTGGATAGCAATGTTCCTGTCCCCCCTCCCACTGCAGCCTGGGAATTCAACATCCCCTACTGGTGCTCTGCTGAGGGGTAGAAACTACTGCTCTTTGCGTGGCTTGTGCAGTATCAGGGCTCCCAAGTGTGCTGGCGTGTAGCTCTACTGTCTGCAGTCTTTGGTGCTGTCCTTTCCAGGACTGTTTGACAGAAAAAAAAGTATCCCAAGCATAAGTTTCACAAGGTCCACAAGCTCCCTCTGTACCTGTCACGCTCAGGAAAAGTTTTAAATGGGCTTGCATGGCACCACAGTACATCTGGAATTGTAGAGAAAAGGTCTGATCCTGAAAACATTCAGCTGTGCATACGGTTTTATTCACATGAACAAATGTCACAAGCTTCCTTTCAGACAGGAATAAGGCTGTATATGTTCTCAAATGTTTGTAAGATTGGAGCCTAAATTGCCATTCCGGGTGGTATTTTAACAACGTGTTCTAAATGTGGAAAAAAGTATGTGTCTTCTGTAATGAAGTCATCATCCCATTAAAGCATCTTTTTTCCCTCAGTGATACCAAACACAGATTTTGAGCTATAATTTGGACTTTTTCCATCCTTACAAAGATAGCCCATTTTTTTGCATTGCAAGGCAGCTTTTTGTTTTTTCAGTTTCTTCTTTAGCTTAATACTGTAGCTGGGTAGCATTCTCATTTAAATCAGGAATTAGATCTGACACACCTTGAATTGAACTATCAATTCTTTTAAAACTGACGCCAGTTCCACACTATTTGGTCGTACAAACTTCCGATTATGGGCCAGAGAGCATTGATTTTTAGCTGTCATTTCTAGCACACACACTGTAGAACTGAAATTTAAACCTTAATCCACTCTATAATACAATTAATTTTTAATGTGAAGTAATACTAATTGAAATAGCCTGAATTTAGTAAGTCACCACAAGACATTTTCAAAAGCAGGAGTCTCCATTGAGAGCTGGAAGGACAGATAATCATTGTTACAGTGTTTACAGAATAAATGCACGCTCTGCAGGCAATTCCATGCCAAGAGATTTTTTCCTTGTTAGATTGTATAAATATATTTCATTGTGGATTTAAATCTTTTTTTCAGTGATTTCTACTGTAATACAAACGGTTGCTGTGAACCAAGTTATGTTGATTCTGTTTTAATGGAGATGTTTATTTTTATAGAACCTTTTCAGTCTTGTGTCTCTTTTTTTGACACGACTGTCACTGTATTAGGTAATTATCAAATACATTGTGAGGTTCAGAGAAACTAATTCAATTTCTACCTCTAAAATGATCAGCCATGCAGTTTCTATGTATGATAAACCAAAGCTGCCTGTTTTCTACCTGACTCTTTTTTCCCTTAGGTTTGCCTTTCTTATAAGCAATGTATCTTGTGCCATCCCAATTTCACTGCATCACTTTTAATTTTCAGATGTGATCTTTTCAGATGTTTTAGTGGGGAGGATGGAGAGGGGATTTAACTGCAGAGGAACAGATCTTACGCAATTAACCAAGGAGGGATTTAATCATTTGTATAATAGCAAGATGCCATTTATCTGATAAGAAGGAATATTTCTTAGAATGCTTCAGTTCTTCTGATGAATGGGCTTGTACAGTGTTTAAAGTGAGCACCAATGTTAAGTGAAAAAAAATGTCATGTGCTTTATATCATCCTTTCATGGATTTCACATTACAGTATTTAATAAGCCAATAGTGCTGTTAAATATTTAGCAAATGTTCCCTCAAAACCTTGCCATATATTCAAATGGGATTTTGAGGCATTTTACAGCACATAAGTAAAAATTATTCTTTAGTTCTTGAAATGGTTGTATCATGGCATATTTCCTAAAGGAAGTGCAGGACAACATGACATAAATACGTTGAGCAAATTGCACACCAACAGAACATCAGGATTGATTCCCATTTTTCAGATTAAGAGTTCAAACTGACTCCCATTTTGTCAGAAGAAAGCTGCACTAAGTTTATTTGTGCGGTATTAAAACACTGTTATAACATTTAGTAAAAACCCTGTGAATCACAGGGTGGCATTTTAAAGGCAGACTTACCAGTACATAGTTTTTAACAATTAATATTTTCTGAGTTGTGGGTGAGAGAAAAACAGAGACCAAGTTGTTTCCCTCTTCTGAGGGTAACAGTTCATCACCAGGTAGCACTTTCAGGTTCTGTGGTACACAAAATAGAGATTTAATAACATAGCTGCTGCATGATGTTGTTAATCAAACAATAATATATCATTAGGAACCCTGTCTTCTTTGACAAACGTCCGCAAGTTTCAGGTCCTTGTTGTATGCTAATTAATCCTCAGTAAGTACTTGTATAATAATTAAATGTCTTGCACTTAAAGAACAGCCAAGCCTATTTATACTGTTTAAGACAACATGCCTCTTGTTATCTTTGAAAGGTATGTGGGTTCCACATGTGATGCAACGGGTATTCATCTGTTTCTTGGGATAGCTCCCAGGTATTTGGCCATGTCCATGTGTAAGAGGAAGCTACAAAGGTTGGGCAAGGCTGTCTGGCTGTATAATCAATGTGTTTGCTGCTGCTGCTGCCCAGCTGCACATGTTCCTGCCCCATGCAGAGGCAGCACAGTGCTTCTGCTGCTTGCACTGACAGGTAAGGGACAGCTTTGCAGGTGCTCAGCTGCCTGCATTGAGGCTCCCACTCCTCTTTTCCTTGGGATATCTCCAATCCTCCCGTTCATTACTTAGCATGCGAACTTTGTGCATGTATTTGGGCCCACTGAAGAACTATATTTTCACATGTTCCTATAGAAAATTAAGGCTTGCTGTGGTAGGAATGAGACATTTAGTGTGGCACATATTTTAACTCCCAAAGGTGAAAAACAGTGTTCTTCTGCAAATGTTATTTTCTATTTGGATGACTATAAATATTTTTTTCTAATTTTCAGTTTGTACCAGCCACCTTTTTTAATTTTTTTTAAAATTTTTTTTTATTTTTAAATTTTTATATTGTAAAAAAAATACTCACTTTGAAAGAAATACCAGTGTAGCTTGTTTGAAAACTATTTGAGTCTGCTTGAAAATGCAGGGCTGGATTTTTCTTGGGAAATCATGTTCATATGCATGGCATATTTGTTTAAGTATTAAAAAATTAAGGTGTTAATTGCATGCATGTGTGTGAATATATGGAAAGGTCTATATAGTTATATAGGGTAGGCATACTTAATATGCATAGCTTGATGTATCTTGACCTCAGGTTACAAGAGTAGAAAATCCCATTTTCCAGCTTGTTTCAAATGTAGTAAAAATGCTGCTTCAGTTGCTTTATGCTACTCACATTGGGAAAGGTGCTTATACTGTGATAATTATCATCAAGGAATATTAATGCGTTCAGCATTTGTAACCCAAAAACTCATTATAGCTTAAGCTGTGCATCATCTGTGAAGAGAGAACTTTGCCAGAATTCGCTCTTCACAGGGGTTGCCTCCTGCTTGTGATGGAGTGGTCAGAGTATTGGAAGAGGTCACTCAGGCTATTTTTGAAAGCTCAAGTTTTGCAATTCTTGATTCACTACCTTCTGTCTAAGTAGCTTAGCATTCTTCCCCCACCCTCCAAAAAAAAATTTCCAATTTATAATTGAATGCCTGGTGAAGTGCATAAAGCTAAAAGATTGCATCTCATTATGCACAAGAGGCTAAAGGTGTAGACATAAATATTGCACATCAAGGTCACAGAGATTTCAGAGTCCATATTCCATCACCATTCATGGGATTTGCACGAGCACCACTGTCACTCATGCTAATGGGAACTAGTTGTTCTAATACTGTGGTCTTTGATAAGAATCTGGTTTCTTACTTGAGTAAAACTCTTGATGCTTTTGGTAGCAACTTCCACTTCACTATTTATGTATTCTGGGACAATGTTTTGATTCCTTAATGCTATTTCACCATGAGAATAAGATTTATCATTTTTACACTTCTCTTATCTTCCAAGCTCCTAAATGCACAGTTTAACAACCTTCACATTTCTAAAATACACTTGAGCAGTCTGTCCAAAGCATCAGAGCCTAATCCTTTCCTCACCCAATTTTCACACCAGTGTCCCCCCATTGATTGAACTGATTTACATTGATGTTGTTGAGAGGAGATTCAGTCCTTAGGTTTATTTTGTGTTTTCTTTAGTACATCTTGTTTTGAGAGTCTATATGTGCTTGTACATTACACTACTCAAATGGTAGTAGAGTGCTTACAGAATAAGATGGCTGAAGTATCTAACAATAAATAACCCTCTGCAATAAAGAATTTATTTTTTGTTGACTTGTAATTGAAATCTTCCTTACAACTAAGCACTCTGCAGATGAATGTTATGCTTCCACCCTTGGTTATGGAGACAGTAGCAGTGCCAAAATTGTGTTCAGTACTGTTGCTGCTGGAATTTTTAATATGGCTGGGTTTTATTATTTTTCCTTCCCAATGCTGATAAAATGCTTGTCATTTCTCACTCTTAATATTGCCGCATGTTGCATGTTGTAGTTTGCTTTATATTAGGCAGAGAAGGCTGGCTTTTGTGGACTGCTTTGTTTCTGAGGTCAGGATGTGAACCTGGCCTTGCTCCTGGGAGGACTAGAAAAATCTATTTCATAACTTTCTGGAGGCCTCAAAGAAAGCTAAGAAAACAAAACAAAAAAAAAACCCACAAAAAACCCACAAAACCCACAGGCTTAGTTTAGACCTGGTGAAGAGTTAGATTCATCAAGGGGAAAGCTTGCAGCTGATCAGCTTTTCTTGTCATAAAGAGTCCCTGCTGTCAGTGCGCACTCCACTGATATAGCAAAGCTTTGGGGAGCCTTGTGAGTCTTTTCAACACCCACGTATTTGTGCAGAAATACCTGACTTGATAATATAGAAGGAATCTGCTGAAGTAAGAAATTGCTTGCCTATTAAATCACCAAAATGAACGGCTCAAAAAAGAGGTAAACACAGTCCTCATGGCCTGAGTATGCGTATTACAGGCTTGCCTGGTTCACTTATGGGGTATAACTTTGGTTTGTACAGCAGAGTGCTAATGCCTTGTAATGAATGGCTGTCTTAAACCAAGGAGAGAGTCTCAGCAGGTGACAACACGGTTGATGGGAAATAATATGGTACCATATCTGCTGTGTGAATGTAAACTTAATAATCGCTATGAATTTTGAGTAACCCTGCTTCCTTTCCAAAGAAACATTATAAAAAGATTGCTTCCAAATCCTTCAGATACTGTTCTTGAGATAGATGCCTTAGTCTTTACCTTGAGGCTCTGGAAATGAATGTATGCTCTTTGCAAGAGATAAGGGTGTAAACTTTCAAAGGAGTAAATTGTATTTCCATGTTTAAGTTCACCATTTGCACTTCATGTGGTGAAAGCCAGATGTGAGGAATTACTTTTCAACATTATTTCTCCATCTTCTGTATCTCAGGACTTCTGAGTTATTATGCTAAAATGTTCTATTACATGTAATAAAGAAATGTTGGAAAACTAGAAATAGAGAGAGATTGCCTCCATCGATTTGGCTGCACTTGGATTGCTCCAGCTACATCTTAAATCACAAAACAGATCATCTTTGTGCAACATAATAATGTTACTGAAAAAAACAAACAATCTGCATTTGCTGATGGCATGAAAAATGAAACCACTTTCCAGTTTTAATAGTTCCTCCTTTTAATCAAAAGGGAAAGTGCTGGGATTGTTCCTTATCCTGCTTACACCAACATAGTGAGCTACCACAAAGGTGATTACAATGAATTGCGAGCAAATGCTTATGAAAAAGCAACTGAAATCAGAATTTGGGGCAGCAATTTTTTTTTATTGTTGATATTCACTCCATGCTTATTTAATTTTTTGTCAATTTTGTATTTATTTGTCAAAAATCCTATTAAAGTACTGTGAAATACAGAGAGTAATCATGGACATAGCATCTGCTTTTCAGCCAGATCCTGAAAATACTTCCACAATTTTTAAATTCATCTGGATCCTATTTCATGCATAAGGCTTTTCTTTTTTTTTTTTTTGGTAGTATTAAAAAGTCTTAAAACTATCTCAATTTTTAAAAAACAATAAGCTCTTTATATTAAAAAAACCTCACAGCAACATGCTTTACTGTATGATTTATTTTATTCAAATCCAAAAGCTCAGAGATTTATTGTATGTATAAACTCAAAACTGAGAAGATTAGATATTTTAGCATGATGTTCAAAGGAGAGCTATTGGAATGGTAGAATTCTTGGCTTGGCTCCCTCTTCAGATGTAATTGCTGCTTCATTAGGTCTTGGAAGAGCTTCCTATGGTTAAATTTAATCAAATGGTTTAGAATGGCAAGCTCGTATGCTCAAAATTCCAATACCATTCAGAATTTTTAACAAGATTTCCCTCAAACCTTTTTTAAACAAATATTGCTAAACACTAACTGTAGATTCTGAAGTAATTCATAGTAGCTCATCATAATGAGTAAAGTCTGATTTAGAATAGCCTGCACAGGACTTGGATGCTAAAGGGGAGTCATCTGTTGTAGCTAAAACCTGCTTGCCAGTAGCCTCTGCAATTAAGTAGCAAGGCTCTGGTGCTCTTTTAGCTGTATTAGTGGGCAGCTCTGTGGGTTTTTTTCTGCGTATCTTTTACTTGTGTAGCTATATTCTAATTCAGTGTGTTTTAATTAGCTTGGCTTGCCACGTTAGCTATTTCAGTTGATGTGGTTATCTTGAAGACTTCACATACTTGAGCAGCGGCGAACCTGCAGCCTTCTAACGCACATCCATGGAGTGGGTGGGAGAGGCTGGTATTAGAGATTAGTGAGAAACATGAAAAAATGGTTCAGAATTAAATGAAAGAAGAAGACAGTGTGAGGGGGTGGAAAGGAGAAATGGAGCCAGCAA
>NC_141701.1:46445596-46448096 GCF_971803275.1 Cyanistes caeruleus
AGATGTAAAGCATTTTGCTTGGATTTTGTGTTCCATACTTTTTTCTTTCCCTCCTTCATGTTCTTTCCACTCTCATTTGGCTAGGTTTGCTGTCTCCACTTATCTCCTCTTTTCCAGAAGTTAATCTGAGGGTAAAAAAAATAAATAAATAAAATCAGTAACATCCTGGTCCATACCATTAACCCCTTTTTGAACCAGTAACTTACCGTAACAAACACATCCAGCAAGCACCAAAGCACATCAGTGTTTCACAGAACTTAGTTCCTTTCCATCACTTTGTGTGGCTGGCCCACTGCATTCTCAGATAGGTCATTAATGCAGCAGAAATATAAAATACCTTGGCCCAAGAGCCTGAGCCTTGAAGCTGCTGAAAACTTCAGTTTCTTAAACCACACATGTGTGCACAGGGGTTTAGCAGTGTAACAACTTGCGAGATCAAAGCCCAAGGTGGGAGAACCTCATGTGACAGCATTCATTGACCAGAGAGTCACACTGCTGAGGTTAAAAAAAGGGACTAGTAACTGCGTTATGAAACATCTCCTATGAGCTTACAAAGTGGGGTAAAGGATAGTAGGGCACTGAATGCAAAAAAAACCCAAAAGAACCAAAAAAAAACCCACCAACCAAAAAAACTCAACAAAGTTTCAAAGGAACATTGGGAAATTTATTTTTTTTTTATTCTTAAAAACACAATGTGAGGACAGAAAAATGAGACCTGTTTAACTTATGGAAAAAAAGTCTGAGTGGGGATTTAAGAGAGACGGATTATATTCCTAAAAGGAAATAGGTTTGATGCCAGTCAGTCTTTTGAAGTAGCAAGTAATTTGAAAACAAAGGGTTCATGACTGAGGCTCTGACTGGACTACAGCAGACAAACAGCTTAGGAGAGAATATTTTTTATAAAAAAGGGCGGATGGAATATGGAGCTTTCTGCCAAAGTCAGCAGTGGAAATAAGCAGAGGGAGTTGGACACATTTTTGGAAAAGAAGGGAGTACTGGGGTACCGCCACAAGCTATGCTATGGGAGCCAAGGTTAGGAAATGTAGTTCAATTTGTGCATGCTCTGTTTATGGTAGAAATATGGAGCCTTCATAAGTTTTTCACCTGGCCTTTCATTTTTCCATATATGCCAGCATACTCTTACTGCTGCATATGAATAAAATATTTTTTTAATATCTTGCTTCTTTTTAGACAGTATTCTGCAGCAGCATCTGTGAGAGCAAGGTGAAACATAATGTAGATTTCAGTTACTACTATGTAGTATTCAGAAAAAATTCTTAGCTATATGACATTGATGGATTTTTTTTGTACATTAAGGTGTAACAGCTTGATAGTAAATGCCATCAAAACCCGCTGTTGCAAGAGTGCCAGTGTCGTTCTTCCTTCATTTTCACAATAGGTTTAATTATTTGCTGGATTTTAATACTCGTTGGTCATTCTTAACATCATTGAATTAACACCGAATCCTATATTGGTAAAAAGCCGTATGGTGCCCCACTTTATTATAATAGTGCAATACAGATTAAAATTGCATCTGTTGAGATTACATTGTGTGTTTGGATTATGGGAGACAGAAGCACAATAATCTCTGCTGAATATAACTATTGAAGCCAATAACCTGTAACCAATCACATAGTTCTTCTGTTGAAAAATGTGAGCTAGAAAGGATTACATCTTGGAAAAGATCATAAATCTGTCACCACTAATGTAATCTTTACAGGAGCTTTGTAACCAGTTAGCAACTAAAAGAGATCATTACTTCTTTTGCTATAATTACAATCATAACACATATTTGATATTTTATAACTTTCTTTGTTCAGCAGCAAATGCATTATAAAGTGTACAGCATTAATAAATAGAGGCATAATGAATGTGACTAATTGATTTTGGCAGTCAAAGACTGGCATACTTTTTATACAATAGGGAATCCATTCAAAGAAGCTTAACTGCTATTGAGTGTGAGCCTTCAATGTAATAATGGGACCTAATTTGGATTCTGTTGTATGAGGTGAGTAAAGCAGTACAAGTTAATACTATATACAGCAGTGTAGTTCAGCGTGTAATATACACTTGCATGTAGTGATTCTTCTTTCCACTGCTATAAACCACTATATCCCAGCTCACACATGTGCTGCAATATTTTAGTAAGCACTCCTATCTGCCTACGTGTCAGAAACTCTGGATGGAGAAACTTTGTATCTTTTATGGAACGGGGCATATTTAAAATACTCCTTTATTTTTTTAATCTGACTGGGTACTACTTTTTGTCCTCATCCCTTTAGTGCTGGGCTCAGATTTTCCCTGCATGTGAAATCCATAGATAGCAATGAAAGTGCTGGGAGACAGCACAAAAAGATTAAATTGTATGCCCAAGTGCAACAGCATAGCCTTTTAGCAGGTGTTTAGTGAAAAATTAATTCCTTGAAATTCCAAGGGAGAAGCCTGAGGGTTTATGAATAGTATGACCAGTCTTACAATCAAGACTTTGGATGGATATAAA